>NC_056725.1:128091171-128366171 GCF_019279795.1 Protopterus annectens | reverse complement strand
CACACACACACACACACACACACACACACACACACACACACACACACACACACACACACACACACACAATCAATGTGGTACTGAACGAACCAACAGTGGCACCATGTCTACAAAAATCAATGCTCTTTTATTTACAATAATGAACAGATCTTAAGGTGTAGACTATTTTTATGGAGAAAAAATACAGTCCCTCATATTTCTGGTGAATATAGTTTGCCATACCAATACTGAGCTATCCCAGGGCACTTTCATACATTTTCTTTTCGATTCCTTGACACGAGTCTTCAAGTTTGTCAATGTCTTCAAAGTTATATTCTTGATTATTACAAGCTTCCTAGTAACCCTTTTCTAGGCATACACCCCCAATTCAGTGGCCAACTTTTCAGTGATATGCAACACTAGAACCCCTCCCTTATACAAAACATAACTTAATAATTGGTGTTTTAACAAAGCTCCATCAGATTAAAAGTAATCTCTTCTGCCTAATGTATCAAAACTTTTGTCTCTCTTAAACACCATTTTATTTACCTTACACACTCAAAGAAAATGCCTGTTATTCACAATGATAATTCTGTTTCCATATACTATCCATAAATACTGCACCATTTACAGTGATTGCATTCATGTTGATGCTTTAGTTTATGAGAGCCGCCACATTATGTACAGTGAATTTCAGCTTACAATCCTTTCTTTCAAGCTGATTGGATGGCCTTTATGTCCTCAATAGGCCAGCCTTATTGTGGTGAGTTGAACCATACTGGTGTCTTACTTTTAAACTAAATGGCTCAAGTTGAAAGGGCCTGCATCACAGCTTTGTATTACCATCCTGCAATTTGTGAAGGGAGGCATGGTCAGTTGTCAACATGAACTCTCTGCCTAATAAGTAAATTCTAATGTAGAGAGGCCTCGTTTTATTTCTCCCTCTTAACTGTGAAATGTTTGTATCAACCCTATTTAACTATGGCTTGGATCAAATACAGAATATTCTTCCCCATCCCAGAACTGTGAGACCATTGCCCCCACACCTACCACCTCCATTAGATGTTTGAAGGCATTGTCTTCTTAAACAGTCTATTTTATCTTTAAGGGTATTTTCCTTTTGCCAAGTCAGATAGCCAGTTGTTTGCTATTTTTGTGAAATAGGGCACCCAGCTAATATGAGGAACACCCTCACTTACGTCTTAGTACTTGAGATAGGTCAGTTCTCCGTGGTTTCTTTAGGATCTGAAAATCCCTCTGCCTATCACATACTCCCCCAAACAGTTCATTTCAGTTACACCTAGTTACCTGCTTTGATTTTGTGGCCATAGAAACCATTGTGAAGCTCAGCCACATTAGTAGGTTTTCTCCACATATCCCCATTGAAACTATGAAATCACTCATCAGCAACCCAGACTAGCTTTAAAGGTTTCTAGGCAACTATACACTTCATAGTTTAGAGCATGCTATTTCAAAAATGGGGGAAGGGTCCATTTTGTTTGGTATCTGTCATGCCATCTAGTGTTGTTTATGTCGTAGTATAAGTTTAGGTCTCCAGAGAGTGTGTGTATTTGCTTTATTACTGGTTTTATTCAGATAAAGTAATTCATAGAGTTCTGGGTCATTCATAACATGGAAGGTTAAGCAGACATCTGAAAAACAAATACATTTTAATGCCCAGGTACATAATATCTATTTTGTAAGCAGTCACAGTAAAATGCTGTCTCAGGACAGTTTAATGCATTATCATCAGGATTTCTTGACCAAAAATCTCCAGGTTCTTCATATTTTTCCCTTCTAGGCTGTCTTTTTTGTTGTATCAAGCTTTTTAGAACTACTGTTCTATTTGTAGACTCCCCCTACATTCAGCGGACAATTTCTGTCTTGACAGTCAAGACCCGAGCTCTTCCTCAAAGCACAACGCATGATTGCTGTTTTAACAAAAATCCCAAATAATCCTCTCTACCTAGGAGATCAAGACGTCTACCACTCATAAAACAATTATGAGTTAATCACGAATTTCAGTATTTTGAAATTATAATAGCGAAGTCTTGAAATCCTGGAACACCAGAAGTGTGAAATTCAAAATCCCGAAGTACGGAGATTTTGAATTAGCATTTCTGGTGTTGTGGTGTGTAAATGGTAAGATGTGAGTTTGGGTATGTATGTGTGTTGGTTGGGGGCTTTAGTCAGTGTGTGTTTTGACTGTGATGTGTGTGCGCGAGGGTGTGTACAATGTGTGGGAGTGAGTTACCTGTGTGTGTCTGATTGTGCAATCTCAGAGTTAGTATATATAAGTAGGGGGCTGCGCCCCCCCACATGGGGGGGGGTGCAGGGGCCTTTCCCCCCTGCTTATCTGTAGTGTAGGATAATATATTTGAGTTGGGGAGGCAGTTGTGTGTATGTGTTTGTGTGTGTTGTATCTGTAGTGTACCGTTGTGATTTTGAATTTCGAAATTTTAGGCTTTCAGTGTTTTGTGTGTTCGGCTATGTAATTTCGAAATACTGAGATTCTGGATTTCAGTATTTTGAAATTACATAGTGAATCCATGTATGTGTATGTATGTATGTGTGTATATATATCCTCTTACCATGACCCGTGCCCTAGCCCTAAGGTCCATGAGTACAGCACGGAAGTTCAGTACAACGCCCGTTCGTTGTACTGAACTTTGCGTAAGTGCACTTTCGATTAAGTGCACTTTCCCTGCAGTGTGCATTCCATACACTATTTCAAAGTAGTGAGCCTTCGATCTAGTGTATGGAATCCATATATATATATATATATATATATATATATATATATATATACATATACAGACACATATATTTTATATTTTATATATATATATATATATATATATATATATATATATATATATATACAGTAACAATGAAAAGTACTACCATAATCAGCGTGTGTAGTATTAGTAAAAATGATTGGTCTCTTTCTTTTCTACTGCACATAACCAGTTATTTCATTGCATACTGGTGTCTCACTATACAGGACTGCACACGTAGAGATTACTCACATTACAGCTGCACAATTTGGTTTTGATTAAATAGTCAAGGATGTTTTAAGAGATCTATGCCAAAATACAGAAATTTCAAAATGCTGAAACCCAAAATGTTAAAAAAAATATTGAAAACCATTTATGCCCCTCTGCATGCCCAGCCAACTCTGCTATTTATATATACCAGCTCTGGGATCGCGCCACAGTGGGTAAAGGGCAAATTCCCATTTTAAATATTTTGAGTTTTCAACATTTTGGGCATCAACATTTTGAGTTTTCAATCAAGTGAATACAACCTGTGTTAAGACATGTTCCTGTACCTAGTGTAGTTAACATGTTTAAATAATAGCTTTTAACAATAATTCTAATAACCTAAAAATCAGTGCTTTTAACACATCTCTAAATCTTGCTTAAACCTAGCATGTTTTGAGTGTAATACTACTTCTTTCAGGATATTAAATTCTTAATTTAGTTAAGTTATTATGCATTTTTTAGAGGGTCACTGGATAGCTGTTTACCATATGGCACAACATTTCATTTACTCCGTGTTGCCATCAGAGTTTACATGTAGAATATTTGCAGCACAACTTTGTTAAAATTAATGATAGTGTGGTTATAAAACAGCAAAAAAAAGCAAAAAAGAAGGAACAAACCAGGAAGAAAACTGCTAAGACCAAAAAAATCTCCGTTATTGGTGATGCCTTGCTCCACAAAGTAACTGCACAGGGTGTCCAAGTAGAACAGCACAATCACTTTATTTAAGCTTAATGAAATGCACAGATAGCTTTTCTTCTAAGTTTAACAGACTTCATCAGAAGCAAAGTTGCTGTATGCAGACAGTGTGACCTTACATGAAGACAGAGCAAGAACATCAGCAAATGATAAGGGATTGGAATCCCTGAAGGCACGCAAAACTGAGTACAGATAAGACAGTAGTCATGGCAGCAAATGGGGGAATCAGAAGAAGCTGAGAACTGAAATAGACTAAATGATAGTGGAACAAGCTAACATCTTCAAGTATCTGGGATGAGTGATTGAAGAGAAGGGAAGTCTAGATAAGGAGGTCAAAACTAGAATCAGAAGGGCTACAGCCAATTGGTGCAGAGTTTCAGTGTCAGTGTATGACAGTAGAATGCCAAAGAAGCTGAAAAGTAAGATGTACAAAACAGTGGTGCAGCCAGTACTACTGTTAGGTACAGAAACCTGGGCAGTAAAGGCAGAGCAGTTGAGGAAGCTAGAGGTGATGGAGATGAAGTGCCTGAGTTGCATGGTAGGATGTACACTGTGGGACACATGAAGAAATGAGGACACCATAGCTGAAGCTAAAGTAGCTCCAGTTGCAGAGAAGGTCGAAGACAACCGATTGTGATGGTTCAGACATCTTCAGAAAAGCAAAAATCAATCTGGTGAATAAGATTTGGGACAGACAAGAAGTAGGCAAGAGGAACCGAAGGCATCTAGCAAAGAGATGGATACAATGTGTGAGAGAAGACCTGTGACAATCAAACATGACCAATAAAGACAGTAGGAGAGTGATACTGAATCTATAGAGATGGTGATGACCAGAGGTTTAGATGGCTTAACCAGTTCCCTGTGCCAGTACCATGAATGACTGTCCCACCCCCTCAGCTTTTCAAATGCAAAAAAAAAAAAAAAAAAAGAACTTATCATATCTACCCCCACAGATATTGAAGAGCAAAAAATGAAAAGAAAAAAGCACTTCATTGTAATAAGTCAGTTGTCTTATTGCTGTTAGATCCATGGTACTCCCACAGCTCTTTTGCTGAAGGGAAAAAAAATAGATGTTCTTTCTACTAACACACTAATCAGATGACTAGATGCATGACATACCCTTCCCTCCACCACAAAGATTCAGGTCCTGTTTCGGTGCCCTGGCCACGAACCTCCTTCATCACATTTAAAAAAAAATAATTTCTTCTTACAAATTGTAGTAAACTGACTGTTACAAGTTTAGCAAACAGTTGCTACAGTTTATACCTTGATATCACAGAATCCTACAGCACTCAGGTTTTAGTTAAAAAAAGTTGTTTTTTTTTACTTTTAAACTCCAGCAAAACATGTGACAATGTAACAAGCAGTTGCTACAATTTAGACCACACACAGAGTGCTACACAGCTCAGGTTAGACTGTAATTGCAATACTGGCATTTTAAAGATTGTATTGCATTAAAGAGAGATCAGGATTGGCTGACCGCTCCTTCCAACACTTTGTGCCCAGGACAGTTGCCCCTGTCACCCCATCCTAGTTATGTTAGGTGATGCAACACCCCAAACCCATGTAGAAAATGGGGAAAAAGGGGGGTTGATGATGATGGTCTGTAGTAGATCCTTTGTTGGGGAAACATTGAACACTGATTGAAAATTGACTGAAAAGAGAAATGTGAAAAAAGTGCTTTGCAAGAAATTGTGAAAGGAAGACACCCAGTCACTTATACTGCGACATGCTTAAGAGATGATAAGGGAGGACAGAGTCTTAGATTAAAATGCAGACAGAGCTTATAGAGTTGGGGTTGACATACAGATAGACCCAGGAAGTTGCTGATAAAACTTCATATTTATATATGAATGTGAGTCTAGTAAAGCAGACGGCATTACAAACTTGTTTAATGATGGCTGATCAGATGATTGCAGTAGCAGAAAGCTATTTTTTCTTGGTGCATCAATGATGAACGTAGTTGTTTCCTACCATAGAGAACTTATGAGGGGAAGGGACAAAACTGAAAATAAGATACCCACTACAATCAAAGCTACTGTGGGGGGACTGTGTATACTTATAAGACTCTAGAAGAAGTGGTCAAGCTATACACAGAGGTGGCTAAAGATAAATACAGTAGCAGATTGTGGAGGAGGTTGTGGCTGGAGATCAAATAGAGGTGGCAAATAGCTATTACCGTTCCAGGCTGGTCAGAGGTAATACAAAGGTGTGCAGAAAGCAATACTGGCTGAGTGCAACAGAGCTTAGAGTCTGCCCAATCAGGAATACAGTGAAATGCAATATCATTCTGTCTGGGTTCACTCCCTTATGAACAAAGTAGTACAGCTAGGTCTGCACTGGTTTGACCTACATTAAGGAGTGGATGCCAATCAAGGACATTAGCCATGAGAAACAAGATAGGTTGGTGTTTCTCCTGTTAAGATTCCATGAGTAATGACCAGGAAAAAGGATATGGGCAAAAACAGACCCGAATTAGTCATTGGGTCAGATGGAAGGTGAGATGGTTGACTATGCAACATACAATTTACCACTCTAGTGAAAAATGTATTTCACTAGGGTCTGGAAGGATGCTCTCTGGGCCTATTTTCCTATGTTTTTCTGTTGTTGTTGAGTTCTTCTTGGAAAGAAAGAATATGAGAACTGAATTCTATGGGGTAAATGCCACAAAATGAGATTGGTAGTTAAGGTTTTAAGACAACTTTTTAAGAGCTTGTGAGTTAGTTTGATAATCCAGCAAATGATGGGATTTTGTAACAAGAGTATATTCCACCTACTTACATACTCTTGCTGCTTCCTATATATCTTCATCTCACTGTATCATATGATACATTTGTATAATTTATCAACAGTATATACTCTTTGTTATACAGCTTCCACTTGAAAACTACTAATTTGTTTTTATTTCTATTGCATTCCATATCACCTCAGCATAAGCTAGGTATGCTTGTAATGATAACTGTACCTAATCTGTATCTCTGTAACCTGTTTAGACCCTTTTTAATTATCATTATAATTCTTTGAATTTGAGACAATTATTGTGGCTGTAACTGCTTAGAGCTATTTTACTACTCTGAACCTATTATTTTTTTACTGTATAATATTAACTGTGTTGGAGCTTTTCTCCCCGGGCCTCTACTGAAAATGGATTTAATTCCAGTTAGACTAGCCCGGTCAACAAATGTAAAATAAAATAAATAAATAAATAAATTTTAGAATTTATAAATTACACATACTGGGTGGAAGGTACATTTATGCTGAATTTCTGTTCTTTATCTGGAAACTGATGCATGAGATGCAACTATGTTTTGGGGGTCAGAGTAAATATTTAATGATATCTTACATTGTCAATATTCTAGTGAAAAGTAGGGGTGTTGGGAGAAGGAGCAGATGGATGGGGAGCATAAAGAGCTACTGTGTCAAGGTGACCGAACTTAGTGATTTTGTATCACACTACTGGAGTGCTGATAGCACCAAGGGGCTTGCTCATTGACCCATAAGAACTGAACAGGGCGATCTTGCAGAATGAGCAGGAGTCTTAGAGTGGCAACATGAAATGTGCAGGATAAATAATCCTATTAAGACAGAAAAGAAAAGAAAATTTGCTTAGTCAATAAGGAATGCAGTTAAAATAAAAGTGTTACAGGAACTGCAGTTAAAAACTGAGAGAAGTGAAGAAACTGCTAAGGGAGGGATTTAAATGGTTGGAGTTTGTCTGTGCTAAGAGGAGGTAAAATTAGACCAGGTATCTGAAATAAAAAATAAAATCATGACTGTAGATAACCCTGGAACTTTAAAAAATTATTCTGAGGCTAGCGCCTTACTATTCAGTGGCACCCTAGCAAAATTCCAAGGCCATCCAAACCCTGAGAACACTACTACCTATTCAAAAATGTTCAATGAAACCCTGTACAATCATATAAATAGCTGTACAGAGAAAGCTGTGCCTACCTGACTTAAGCATAGGACAACACCAAAAAACCAAGCTACCCTGATGGAACCTGTTACAACATCAATTGGTTGTACAACAACAGAAATAAAATCATGCTCAAAAGTAGGAAGGGCTATGCCCAGCAAGGTAATAACTTTCTTATCAATCTAAATGAGCAACTCAGAGGACTAATCAGGTCCACCAAAGTGAAATTTGAGGTAAAAATAGCTCCCCAGGCAAAGGATAACCATAAGACTTTCTTCAGCTATATTCGCAATCACAAAGTTAACACACAACAGTATACTGAACTAATTCAGAACAGAAACACATACTGAACTGGAGGACATAACAAATCTACTGGCTGACACAATTAGCTGCATTTTACTGCTGTCTGCCCCCATAACTTCTCAGGAAATATCCCCAACCATAACTGCCCCAATTATCACTAGGGAGCAGGTCCTCAAAGTACTCTCTGTGACCAGGAACACTGTAATGATGAGCCCCAATAATATTCCAGGTTGCCTCATAAATAGCATGGAACATGACCTATCAGGACCACTAGAACCACTATTTAATCTCAGCCAGGAGACAGGCTTCATGTTAAGGGATTAGAGGACTGCACTGTTATCCTTCTACCCAGGGAAGGGAGGGGGCATCTACAGACCTGGGAAACTACAGACCCAGAAGTCTGGCTAGTTTTATATGCAAAGCCATGGAAAGAATCATCATGGATATGATAAACAATGACATAGAAAACCTATAGACATTGGATCCAAACCACTTTGGTTTCATCAAGGGCAGTTCAGACCTAATCAACCCGGTGGACTTCTTCAAGAAGTTTGCTTAAGCCACGGATGAGGGCAAAATGGTGCATATTACCTACCTCAACGTGGCCAAGGCATTCAACACAATACCTTACTCAGGCATTGTAACTAAACTCACAAAATGAGGCATAATCCATATGTCACTCAATAGATAGCTGGTTGGCTCACAAATAGAGCTCAGGAAGTTAGGATAAGGGAGGCTCCTTCCATAAAGAAGCCAGTCACAAGTATAATTCCTCAGAGCTCCGTGCTGGAGCCTCTCCTTTCTGGCATCTAATTCTTTGAAGTCAAGGTCATCATCCAGAGCCTCTTGCTTATGAAGTTTGAAGATGACTGCACACTAACAGCAGTCATTGAATTCCCTCAAAGACACAAATACCCTTCATGAAGGTCTGACACAGACAAATAACTGGTGCCAGATCCATGGTCAAAAAACTCAATGCAAATAAATGTGCAATGGAATCCTTTGGAAAGATGGCCACCCCATGTAATTACCGCACTGATAATACACCCCTAAGAGTGGACCCAGTATTCAGGGATTTTGGAATGCATGTAGACAGTAACATGGCCTATGACCACCATGTGTCTATGGTGGTGAGAAAATAATACTGTGTTACACAATATATAAGCAAGGATATGGCAAGTATGTCTATGGATGTCATTGTTCAACTATGCTTGGTCCTCATTCAAATAATTACTGAGTACGGACCACCCTTTGGTATGTATCTGACCAGGCATTTTCAACAGCTGGAGCATCCACAGAGGTTTCTCACAAAAAGAATACAGCATGTAGACATGTCCTAAATAGAATGACTCTAAGCTCTATCCCTGTACTCAGTCTCCTACAAACTTCAGCATGGCATTCTATACCTGTCCTACAAAGCATGCTCTGATCCCACTGTGAAGGACCTATTGCAAATTCACAAAACTATTATTATCAGAAATACCAAATCAAGGTATTTATACATTGACTACAACATAAACAAGACATGTTGAAGAGACAGTTATGTTTCTCAATAATTATCCTTCCTCTGGAGCAGGCTTTCCACTCATGTGAAGCAGAGGTCTTCCCTAACCAAATTCAATCGTAACTTGAATCAGCGAATAGGGAATCAGAAATTTGCCTCTGTTCTGGCACCTACACCTCTTCTGGATAGAGACAGTCTGTAAATGTTTGGCCACCCTTTGTCTAAGCCTATACCAGACACTAAAAAAATAAATAAATAACCCTAGGGGTATTAAATAATGTCATACGCATTTGGGAAAGCATGGATAGGCTTAAAAGCCCCTAGGACAGTCAGCATAGTATTCATCTATGTATCTATTAATTTATGCATTTGAGTTGATATGTTTTAAGCATAAGTCTTATATGGTAGTAGTAGATGGAAGCAGGGCTGGTGTTAGAATTTTGGGGCCCCCAGAAAATGTCAAGTTGGGGGCCCCCTAGCCACATAAAGTGTAAGTATCACCCTGTCACTGCCACCCCTCCTAAACAACCTTTTAGTTCATGCTGCAAACTTTAAAGAACAGTATGCACAGAGAGACCTGTAGCTACAATGGTCTTACATTACAACAGGGCTATGTAGCACACAATGTTGGTCCATTTCACAAAGGGACATTCACAGTTACTGGCATTTAGTTGTAACAATGATGCATTACAACTATTCTATGTACAGAGCAGACTATAGGCACTGCCTGCTGTTTCAGTGCCCCCTCGCACGCACACACACACACACACACACACACACACACACACACACACACACACACACACACACACACACACACACACACACACACACACACGCACACACACACCCTTCAGTGATCTCCTCTGACCCCCACCCAATACTGGGATTCCCCACACCACCACATTAATTTTTTTTCTTCCTTTTCTCATATTTACTCTTCAGCTTTTTTAAAGAAGCCATAACTTTCTATATTGTCTAAAGTGAATTTTGAAGTTCTTTTTTCTTTTCACACAACCTTTTCATCCAATGATGGCTTGAACACAAATTATGATTAAGGAAAGCATTCAATGTTGCTGTTCAGTTTTAGTTTTCCTAGCATCCTTTCAACACACCTTTCCTAACCAGAACAGCACAGTAATAACCATTTAGGAAATAACTCAATTAAGGAAGTGTCCCAAGAAGCTGTAGGGGTTACAGATGTTCTAGGATGCATTTCAGAACATTTTCCCAAGCTTTTCATCCAACTGTGGCCTAAACAAAATTCATGAGTAAGAAGAAAATTTCAGTCTTATATTTTCTTTCTTTCAAGAAAGACATAAGTTGTACCCAAGGCCTAATGTTCAAAGCTGGCAAAATAGTAGCTCACAATAAAACAGCAAGCCAGTTGTTATTCGGATACAAAGGTCCTATCTGGGAATACTGCCTATGTGAGGATATACAGGTCCTATCTGGGAATACTTCCTCCTCTCAACTCCCCCAGAAAGACAGTCACTGCCTGTGCATCCCTCTGGTGTTAGACTGGGAAGAAATCAGAGGTTCAAATTGCCGCAGTCTTCTATTTCAACTGATTGCTGACATACATATACATAGCATGCTTCCTCACTCCTGAACCTAAACCCCAAAGGCAGCCACCTGTTCACATCTGATGTGTGATTGTGAGGAAAGTGAAAAAAATAACGATTATAGTAATGTATTTTACTTTGTAGTCCTAGACAGTATACTGCCCCTACACAAGCTATAGTGACTTTCTTTGTACACCTCTGAGGTCTGTGAGAAAAGTAAAGGAAACAATGACCACACCTTCCCCAGCCCAAATGCCAGCTATGATGATCTCTTGTGGACATCACTAAGGTTTGGCTGTGATGCAAATTAAAGTAGCAATAACCACACAATCCCTCCATCCCCACATAACATACAGCAGTTTTCTGTATATACGCCTATGAGCAGGGCTGATTTTAGAATGGGTGAAGTGGAGTACAGAAGCCATTGTCAGCTTTATCTTAAAAAGGTTGTATCACAGCTGCTTTTAGGTTAAAGAACATAATTACCAAATTAATACATTTTTTCTTCTGATTATCCCCAACAAGTAACCACTTTGGTGGGACCCTTACACAGTTAAGGGTGATTAAGGGAGCCCTCAGTATCCATATATACAGTCAAGAGAATGGGAACCACCACACTTCTAGATCCAACTGTCTGTTCTGTGATATATATAATATGCCTTACTTTTGAAATATCTTTACTTGTTAGCTATGTTTTTTACCGATACCCAGAAGAATAATGTATGTGTCCTGGCATTACTGGGCATGTGCACAGATAAAAATCAGTGATATTTTACACATATACATACACACACACACACACACACACACACACACACACACACACCCACACACACCCACACACACCCACACACACCCACACACCGTGTAAGCGGTAGAAATAATAGTTTTACCATTTTTTCAGAAAACAGCAACACATGCAACACTAGTACTACCATACCAGATCAGTGACTGTTGTTTAGCAGTACTCAAATAACAGAAGGGTTACATCACTTTTATTTACCCCATTGAGGAGTAATGTATATGTGTCACTGTCCCTGATTTCATTGACCTTCCCTGATTTTTCCTCATAATTTTTCTCTCTCTTTTGTAAAAAAGTTTGATTTGCAGGTAAATCATTCTGGATTACAGTCAATACATCCAGGCATCAGAGTTTTCTGCTTCTTATTGTCCAAAAATACATGTTGATGCAAAAGGTGATATTCTCTTAACTTTTTAAGTGAATTAGAGGAATATTTAAAACATGTTCCTGATTTTAAGGCTTTATTCTGCAATTACTTTTTGGCATTGTAAAGAAGTCTTCAGCAAAGAATTTGAGTGTTATAGTATCTGGCATTTTGCCAGTAATTATAAAGCTCCTTGAAACAGAAAATCATTCCTGAAGATCAGAAGCATCACTTTCTCTTAAAACCCAAGGTGTATGATGAGATCAGCCACTCTGGGCTGCTGATCTCTAGGGCTTACCTTGCTCATGTTCTTTATCAGCTTTATCCTAACAGGGTCATATCACAGCCGAGTTCATTTTAATACATTTTTTTCTCCTCATTTTCCCCCAAACAACAGCAGCTTTTGTGGGCTACCCACACAGTCAAGGATGCTTAAGGGGGACTCTTGTATCCTCAGATAATGCAGGTACTTAAAGCTGGCTATGTTGTTAGTTTTAGAAAACAAAGTGTCCACCAGCAGGGTTTGACTAAGCCAGGGGCACTATGTCAGTGTTAAAATATTTAATGGAATTGTGAAGCCCTTTACTTGATAAACTACTTTTATTATAACCAGAAAGCTCTTGAATTTTAAAGGCAATATAAATAAGAGTTATTATTACCCATCTGGTTTATTAAGTATACTGGACTGCTGTACTAGTTTTTATATGTTTGACACACACATTACAAATTCTCAAGATAAGGTAAATTGCTGTGGTTGGGGCCCCCCCCCCCAGAAACATGGGGGCCTCAGCGACCACAGGATTTGCTGGTACCTAAAGCTGGCTATGATGAGAAGTAGGAAAGCAGGAGTAGGGCAAGAATGGGATATGAGTTGTCCTATCATCGTACTATGAACTGAATGTAGATCAATAGTTGGTTTGATAATTTTTTGAAAACAATCTGTAAGCAAATGTAAGATGAGACAGAGTGGTGATTAGGATAGACTTTAGTTTTGTATTAGGTCACAGGTGGGATATATTTGTAGTAGTAGAGTTTCCTGATAGGTATAAGAAGATATTATCTAGAAAAATGGATGGGATAGTATTGGTTCATGTTTTGAATGAAAGGTTAGGTAAGCTGGAATGATATACTTTTACAAGAAATGCTCTGAAGTAGATAAGCTGTCTGGATAAAATTCTTACACATAAGCAAACAATGGAGGTTATATACTGCTAAAATTATGGAGAATAACAATTCAGATCATTTTTAGGAATGAGAAAGTAGTGGAGAAGGTAGGTAAAGTTGGAATCCAGTAAAATTCAGGATAGGTTATGATATACAGTAGCTGAAGACTATGGCAACCCAAGTAGTATAGGAGAATTTTTAGGAAGGATGGGAGGATAGGGTGTAGAGAATGGGATGGTTTAAAAGCAGCCTGGAGGTGAAGTATTATAGGCTACAGAGACAGGAAGAAAAAGTAAAGAAAGTACATTTAGGAAAGGGAAGAAGATGTTGTTATGTAGATTGTAAAATGTAAATTGGAGGCATAAGGATGAAGATCAGAAGGACTAACTCAAAGATTTTAAAGAAGATTAATACGCTTGAGGAGAGGTAAAAAAAAGATGAACTGAAAAGAAGACTGGGCAGTATGGTGGGCGAAAGAGAATGTAAAATGCTACATTGGAAGTTAATGCAAAAAATTAGGTAAAACAGATTTTAAGTGTGGAGAGAAGTAATGTTTATCACTTCTACACCACACTGAGAGTGAAAAGCTATGCAAGGATATTTCAGAAGTAGAAAGGGAAAGTATTATCAGATGAGGGTAAATAAATATTATGATGACAAGTAAGAGAAGGGAAGCTATGCCAGCTATTAAACATATGAAAAGGGAAATGTAGGAGGACCAGACAGCTTTATGAATATTTTTTATAAGTTGATGGATTTAGAGCCCGGAAAACTTTAAAGAAATAATAGATGGAATAACAGATATGAATTTTTTTGCACTCTTTGCCCTTACTGTCTCTTCAGTTTTTGGTCCCTTTCTGGCTAATTTTCCCATTCATTCCCCATCACCAGGACAAGGGTAAACTGGTAGGAGCCATTATTCAGACAGTCTTTAGGGATGGTTTGAGCTTTTTATGTTTTATGTCCTAATCCCTTTTTATAGCTGATGAAGTGCTAGGGAGGTGATGTCCAAAGGGCTGACTGCTGAAATTGGCCTCTCACTTCTTCAAGAGGCATCCCTCCAAACAGCCCCACCCCTCTCCCTTAGCATCAGATAAATTACACTGCTCAATGTGCTCCTGGGCACATGCACCTCTCAAAGCAGCTCTGCCGATCAACCCAAAGCACATGCAGTGGTTTCCCCAATCTGCATTAGAAGGATTTCACTGCTCATTGTGCATCTGATTGCATGCATCTCCCTTATCTCCAAAGGAGAGGTGAATGACCCATGTCCCTTTACTCCTGTCCCCTCCCAGCCTAGATACACCTATTTCAGGGATGCTAACTGAACCTGGTTACATGTGTTATAGTCAGGGCTCCATTCCTAGATGCCACTGCAAATCCAAGCAATAGATTTAGGATTACTGTCCAACTCAATGAACAAATTAATGACTCAGGCCTTTTCAAAGGGAAAGAGATCCAGAAGATCCCTCAGACTTTAATTATCTATATGTCCTAATGAAGTGAGACAAATTTGTGATAGTCCTGGCAGCTAGATTGAAGAAAGGTAGATGTAAGTATGCAGAGATATTTGAAAGGTAAAGTGGGAGAAGAGTAATGATAGCAGAAGTGATGAATGAGTGTAAGTTGTGTGTGAAGTGATGGGTCAAGAGTGGGAGATGAGGATCAGGAGATGTGAAAGGGAAGGCTTTGAAGTGAATAATGGTGGCTGACATTATACATGATGGGATCTTGTAGCAAATGAAGGGTTTGTATGACTGGAATGGGGAAGACTGGTTGTTATTTAATGCTGTTTTAAGTAAAGTGAAGTGGATACATAACAAAGGGAAAAGGGCAAGATTCAAGGGGGGAAGAGTATATCGGGATAGGTGATTACACATAAATAAGGTTAACAATGTTATGATCTGCAAATAAATTGGAGACGAGGCAGGAAAGGTAGAATTTGACAAAGTTTGTCAGATCTGGATCAGATAAGATACATTATAAGAGAGGAAGAGCTGGTGGGAGGAATGGTGGAGGGTAGCCAATGATTTAGGCACAGTAGATTCAGTATTTGATATGCAATTAAGGATACTTTGCCTCTAGTAAAGAAATCTGAAAATGATTATAGAAGAAAGTTAGAAAGAGGATGTAAAAGGTCAGAGATGTGAAGCAGTTAATACAGATAAAATATGAGATTGATCTCATGTGCAGATAGTCTGGGAGCTGACACAATGGTATGGGATGACTGAATAACCAACACATTGAAAATTCATGGATGCTTTGTGTGTTTTGAGTGGGGACAGACAAGGCACAGTGAAAGAGAGAGGATAGACTGGACATGCCAATAGTAATGGATTAGTTTAAGTGAGAGATTTCAAGGGAATGGAAAGAGAACACTGTAGCAGGGGTGGAAGTGGACAAGGAAGATTCGAAGAGATGGGACAATATAATAGTCTTAGATATAGCAGATACAAGAAAGAAAAGTAGAACAAAAGCAAATTGTGCTATAAGGTGATAGAGAAAACGATATAGAGAATTTGGAAGCAAGTTGCTAATGAGAAGTAGACTTGGAAGAGGAGACAGAAGGTGAGGTAAAGGATGGTATCAGAGATAAGGTGCTGGCAGAAGTGATGGTACATAGTGGAAGGGGAACATCATATAGGGCATAGTAAAGAATATCAAAAATATGAATGAGTGGGAGGGGCAGAGTATGCATATATGACTTCATAAACATGGCAAATTATTAATGGGAGAAGATTATCAATCTGCTCAACAATCATCACAAACTGTGACCACTCCTTAGTAACAGAGGAATTAACACAACTCCCACCGCTACAAAACAAATACTTTGCTAAGGTCAAATGACTCATAAAAATAAAATAAAAGCTTTGAATTATGCAAGAATTAAAATGTTTCTGTAGAACGTGAGATATAGGATGGAAAAAATTCAAATTATGCCCTTCAGCAGAAAAGAATTTAGAAACCTAGCAAAATGAGCAGACAGACAGCACAAAGATTCATGCATACCATCACAACAAATCCTTCAGAACATCAAAATAACTTCTGAAAATGTCATTGTTTGCACTCCCTATAACAACCCAGGAATGCAAAAGTATATACTTTGCACCACAGGGATCCTGTCATCAGCAGTCATCCTTAATTAATTCTCTAATCTTCTATTCCTCCATATCAGACTGGTAGGAGGTTGTTATAATGGTTAAAATGTTTACCTCACAACCCAAAGTACATTGTTTGATTGTCCCCTTTGAAAATTAAATTGACTAGGCTTAAAATGGCCCAAAAGGGAAGCTAGCTTATTGCTTACCTTTGAACTTATGAATCATCCAGATTTCCGGGATCCTTTGGCATACCTGCCCACCTCATACTTAAGAATTTAAAACAAGATATAAAACATTTATTGATGAAATTCCAGTGTGTGCGTCCAAGGGTACAGATGGACTAAATCCTTTGTTACTCTCCCACATGAGCATTAAATATGTACATCTTCCCAAGATCTCTACAATCTGTGCCTAATTAACAGTGTAATGCCAACAGTATGATAGTAAGCAGAGATAAGACCTATCCTAAAGACTTCAAACCCATTTTCTGAAAATGATTTAGATCTATATCCACACTACTGACTTTAGGGAAATCACAGAAGAAATAATATTATTCTACAAGAGTACATCTAAGAATATTTGATACTCTTCCAAACAACAAGGCTTCTGGGCAGGGATAAGCACAATGCTTGCTCTTTACACCACAATTAATGACAGTTTACTAAAATGGACAAAGAGAACTTAAAATAGGTCATTTTATTGACAAGAGCCAAGTGTTTGGTCTAGTAGACCTCATACACTGTTGCTTATCTCATTCTTAAAAGCAGTGCTTAATCCTACTTTGGTTTACAAACTTCATAAAGAGCAGAAAATTTAAGGTTAAAATAGTTTCCACTACTTCCTCCAGGCCCCGTTACTACAGGAGTCCAAAAGAATTCTGTTTTGTTTTCCATATTATACTCACACTTCATAAAGAAACTGCCAAACAATCTAGTACACATCCCCCTCATCCCTACCCTGAGGACATGGTCAGACACTGGTCTAGCCAACATCACTCTAGTCACAGAACAAGACCTCTAACATTTCTGTCACTGGCTACAGAATAATAAATTAATATTAATCACACGCAAACAGAGACACAGATACATGCACAACCACACACACACATGCACACACACACACACTCACACACACACACACACACACACACACACACACACACACACACACACACACACACACACACACGTGCGTGCAGCACATGCATGCATGCATACACACAAACACACATGCAGAAAAAAGTAATGATTTTCAGACTAAAGCCAAAACTTTCAATAGTCACTCATAATTGGAAAATATTATGTAGTAAACAAGAACCTTTAGAGACTATCATACATCAAGTAACTAGGTATCTGGTTAGATCATCAGCTAGACTTCCAAAACTCCATTGAGAACAGAAGAGGAAAAGGAAATAAACTACTCTTCTGAGACAACAGCATTTCATACTTCATATCCACAGCCGGTAGAACAGCAATAGGCAAGAGTGACCTCCTTGCTCAACTAAAATATGGGCTGTCAGCAATCTCAGCTGCTTCCAAAAAACTGGTAACCCTTCAGTATATTGCCAACCATACTTGCTATTTCATCTTTCTAGAACCCCATACAACACCAGTGTTCGGTGCCTAAGATAGCCAAGTGGTTATGAATTCAGCACCAACTACAATTTGGAAACATCCCTCTACATACATAAATTTATTTTTTCCTTTTTTTGATTGAGTCACAGGTTTTTTTTTTTACATGTGCTAAAGGATGTTAATACATATTGAATTTTAAGGAGACACTGCATAACCATTTTCATGGTATTGCATTATTTTAGTATTTTGGTTGTGGGTGTATTTTTCACACGGTGAATTTGATTTGTAATAGGAGGAAGTTATGGCACAGTTTAAGTTCTCATCACTAGTGACACACATACATAACTACTACTCTAGTGGTACAGCACACTGGAGTGTGACTGAGGTGCGTGTGGTAGTTATCCAAGTTCACAAAATCTTTGCTCATCACTGATGCTCTCCCCACCTTTGGATGCATTTACACCTACACAACAAAATACACAACTGTGCAACAGGGCAATTCAGAGAGTTCAGTGTGGCTAAGCCTGATTTTGCATAAAAAAAGTTTTTAAATCAGCCCCAACTTCCGCCATTTGGCCTCACTCTGCCATTTTTAACTGACAAGCCACACTCATTGTCAACAGCCCAGAAAAAGTTTGAAGTAAATGAACATAGATGTATAAATAGTAGTAAGCTGAAATTATTAGAAAAACAATATATTGTGGTGTAATTCAGTGAGAACTGTTCAGCAATACAATTTTTTCACAAGTAAAATATGCATATTTAGGAGTATTTGTAAGATTTGTTATTTATATGCTTGGAATTGTGTAAGGTGCAATTTTCACTGCTTTCTACATGTGTTAAAGGGCCTATTGCTGACACGAGAAATGGTTAGAGGAAAGGTTAAGAGTAACAGTGAAATGATTAGAAGGAATTATATTAACCTACCCATGTCTAAACCCTAACAGGAAGCAGTTATAGCTATAAATATAACAACTGCACTACATGTTAACATAGCAGACCTAGTATTCTGACATGAATTAAAACCCACAAGACATAACTTATCCTTACTGCAATTGTTTGGTATTTCTTATAAATATGAATGGGAAACTGGTTTACTTTTGCCCCATTGTGTGATTGCATGTTATAAGATGTGAATGCAGCAGGGAACAAGACAAAGAAAGACAACTTTTGTCTGGAGGAGAGCCACTTCCTTATGGATGCTATTAGGATGTATGAGAAATGTCTCTGGAAAAATGGACCCAAAGCAGGCAGAGAGAGAGAGAGAGAGAGAGCTAAAGCATAGAATTAAATAGTGGTTGACATTAATGTTGCTGGATGAAGGCATTGCACCTTAGCAAAGTGTAGGAAAAGAGCAAATGACATAGAGGGATGTGCAAGGACAAATGTTAGGCAAAATGCGTCTGTCCATGGCACAATAGGTAATAACCCTTCCATTCCCCAACCTTTAACTCCAGATTTTATCTGTAAGGGGGATGACTTTAACACAGATGAGGATGCAACTGGCATCATCAGAGGTGCAGAGGACTAAGGTACTTTTTTACCACTGCAGCAACCATTGACTTTCAGCGTGGATCGGATTCTATCTGTAAGGGGTAATGACTTTAAAACAGACGAGAATGCAAATGAAATCATCAAACGTGGTGTGGACAAAGGTACTTTCTGGCCATTGCAGCAACTGTTGACATGCAGTGATGAAGGTTATTGTGCAGCTGTTTTTACTTTGTTATGTTGAGAACTACTGGCTATGATACTTGCTCACATATATAACCCTTAACATTTTTTTTCTCACCAGATGAACCATCCACATCAAGTCTGTCCCAAAGTCAATCATCTCAAAATGGTAAGAGTTGCTATCATGTCTTACTGAAAAAAAACATTTAATCTGTCATAGGTCTCATTAATTATATACTCATAAATTCCTTCACAAAGTCAGCACAAGAAGTAACCGCTTCCTGTGCTTCAGCACTGCAGGATTATGATGATAGCAGAATGGGTGTCAACAGTGATGTATAACTCTCGTATCCATGATGTATCCTGAGGATAGTGCCACACAGTTGCAAAGTGAAATGGAAGGACCACCAATTCTGAAATAGGTGGATAACTCCATAGGTAGTGATAGAATGAGGACATGACATTACAGCAGAGGGAAAGGGGGAACACCACATAACTGAATACCAGTTTCTTACAAACAGCATGAACACCTTTGAGGCTACATTTAAAGAGGTAACACTACGCACTCTCACACCAGTGTAAACAGATGCCAGACAAAGACAATTGCCATAGTCAGCTACCTCAGACTCAAGGGTTTGGCTGCCTGACACCAGATGTGCTGTTACATAGTTAAGGCACAGGCCAGTGCAACTGAGAGTCGGGTAGTGATCATTATAGTATTGCAGAGTATACTTGAGATATTTCAGCACTACATGAGAATGGTAGAGGCCATGGACAGTGCTATGATAACCCTTATGTATGATATGGTTGCACACACAGCATCTATGTCCATTTCAATGTGCACACTACTAGAATTACTAGACCCACAATGGAAGCAGAGATAGATGTTGACATGGTACTATCTGCACATGTGGACGATAAGTAAGTAGAACGGACATGTGTATCTAAAGAAAGTAATTCAGGGATTCTGAGAGATGCAACTTGAAAAGACAGCAGCAAGGCCTGATCAGACTTCAACAGCACATGGTAGAGCCACTCAGTCATGCTCTAGGTCCTGCAGCACTGCCTGAACTATGCCTAGGAGCTCCCCTGCACCCAGTAGATCCTGGCATTGTAACAGCACAGCATCAAGCTCACATGCCAGCACTTGGTCAATATGTATAGCACCATCATCTACATTATCGTCAGGGAGGTATAGTGCATGAACCTTTCACGTGTCAAACCTCAGTAGGTCAGAGTTAACAGTCACTCAGCAGTTACTGTCCAGACAAGGATAGTCCTTGTTACATCTGAGAAACATTGATAATACCATACCAACATACATACATATATAAATAAATAATACTTTATAAACAACTGTGGTCACTGCAACAAGAAATTTCCTAATAACGCAGTGCATATCTTACTAAAATTTACTTTGCAATCCTGACAGTAAAACTAGCAATGTTGCAACTTAACCCTCAGCACTGTGCAAATAATGACTAAGTTTAGTTTCTGAAGCAATACGTTTATGTTGAAGAACATACAACAAAGTATGATGTATAGTGGCAATTGACCATGCACCACACAGCAAAGCCATCAGTATTCATAATGGACACATTTCAAATAAGTTTATAAAACACAGTTGAGTGTGAAGCCTTAGTACGCACCAAATGATCACTGTGCAGACCAGTGGCTTTACTCATTAGTATGTCTGAAAAAAACAGTGATGTTCCAATACTGCACCACCAAAAGGAAATAAAAAAATAAACAATTTCCTACAAATTATCAGGACTTTAACAATACTGTACTCAGAATACATTTGCGCACCTGCTGTAGTGAAAATGGTAATGGTACACCTATGCATGCTACAGTTCACCTTATTTTTAACATTGCTTGGCATCCAGTACTTCTCAAATGTATACCAGTCCTGCTGCACCTATCCTAATCTGGTAATTAGTCTGAAAATAATTAGAAGGAGAATTATATACAAATCTCTGCTATTTTCAGATCTTCACCCTTATTCCATATGCATGTGCCAGTGACTATGCAGGCGACAGTTGAGAGGTATGCCTGACAGTAGATATATTACTGTTGTAACAGAATCAAATACAATGCATAGTCAAACATTCAGATGTCTATGAAAATAAAAAAGATTACTAAAAAAAATATATCGGATTACAATGTCACTTGATCATACATCATACAGTATATTCCACAATTAACATTGCATGCAGGTATTATCTATGTGATAATGTTCTTTCACTTTGACTAAATGAAAGCCATGTCCCATAGCTCTGTACTAGATGACGCCTTTTAGCCTGTGCTGCCATGCACCATGCATGAGCCTACTACAGACTTTCCCCTACTCCTGCCATCGGCAAGTCTCTGTCACTATCATCAGTGCTGGAAGGAATGATAGAAGGTGCTGCACTGCAATCTTGGGGCAGTTGGGTAGCATACACATGCAAAACTATGTTTTGCAGAATGCATCATGCAATAAACATCCTGAATTCAGTACCAGGATCATACTAAAGGGCAGCCCCAGACTTATCCAGTCACTGGAAATCAGCTTTCAGCAGGCCAAACAGTCAGTCGATGACTAACCATGTTTGGGACAGGAAAGAGTTGAAGCACTCATTTGTAGCTCCTCTAAGATTATGAACTGGTATTAAAAGTCACGGTTCCACTGAGTAGCCTGCTTCACCAGAAAAAGAAAATACTGCTTTCATTGTGGATGAGATAGAGCACTAATGTTGACAGCATGAGTACAATCTATCACACCATGCATGGGTACAATCTATCACACCATGCATGGGTACAATCTATCAGACCAACCATCTCAGGGATGCATGACATCCAGCATAAGGTATGCCTGTTGTTGATCCTGAAGTGACAACAGGAAACAGACATACTGATCCACATGTGCCAGCAGTATATTAAGGAACTAGCTTGGTCTGCAAAGCTATGGAAAGGATCATCGTGGACCTCATAAATAAAGATATTGGGGACCTACAGATCCTACCCAGTTCGGCTTTGTTAAGGGCAGATCCTGCCTCTTAAACCTGGTCGTTTCTTTGAAACAGTCACCAAGGCCATTGACGAGGGGAAGGTGGTCCACACAGCCTACCTGGACCTCGCAAAAGCCTTCGATACAATACCCCACTCGGGCATTATAGATAAGCTCACCAGCTTAAATATAAACTCCTATGTCACTAGATGGGTTACAAACTGGCTCAAGGACAGAACCCACATGGTTAGAATTGCTGGAGCCATGTCAGACTCCAAACCAGTTACAAGTGGCATCCCACAAGGCTCAGTACTGGGACCTCTCTTGTTCAGTATATATTTCTCGGAGGTACAGGCTAACACGGAAGGTCTGTGGCTGACCAAGTTCGCAGATGACTGCAAACTGGGTGCCATAATAGACTCTCCAGTCGACACAAGCATCCTACAAAAGGGCCTCATAGAAACAGACACCTGGTGCCAGAGCCATGGCCTCAAGCTAAACGTCAAAAGGTGTATAGTCATCCCCTTTGGCAAAAATAAAGTGCCCACAAATTACCACATAGGTGGTAATCCATTAAGTACGGAAGAAGTAAATAGGGACCTGGGGACCCAAGTTGATAGCAATCTCTCATTTGACAACCACGTAGCCAAAGTGGTTAGAAAAACATTTTATATAGCCCACCTAATCATGAAGGGATTCACATCGAGATCAGGAGAGGTCATCGTGCCTCTTTACTCATCCCTCATCAGGCCCATAATTGAGTACAATGCCCCTTTTGGGATGTACCTTACCAGACACCTGCAGCAACTGGAAAGACCCCAAAAGTACCTCACCAAGAGGATCAAAGGGCTCAAACAGATGCCATATGCTGCCCGGTTAAAGAAACTCCAGCTCTACTCAGTGGCATACCGCCTGCTCAGAGGCGATCTGTGCCTGACGTATAAAGCCATGTTCAACCCGGAATTAATGGACATGCTGCACCTCAGAAAATCCAAATCCCATCGAGCTACATGCTCGAGAGACTTGAACCTCAGCACTGAAATAAATAGGACATGCTGGAGGGACAGATTCATAACCCAGAGCCTCCCTTCACTCTGGAATAAAATCCCAGTCCAGGTTAGGCAGAGTCCTTCATTGACTCTCTTCAAGCGGAATCTTGATGAGTGGATGGGAGATAGTAGGTTTACCCCGGGTATCACTTCTGTGTCACTGTTAGACAGAGGCACAGTATACTAACCTCGAAAAAGGGCATAGCAAAATTCATTTAAAATGGGTGGCGAAAGCCAAACACACTCTGGCTAGGCTTATAAATGCCCTAGGGCAGATAGCCTAGTATGAACCTATGAACCTATGAACTGCTGAAATATTCTTGAGGCAGAACACTGTGAGATACACTACATGTCATAAGTTTATCTCTGTAAGGTTCCAGTGGCAAGTATAGAGAGGGCTATACATACCCTGGCATCTACAGGTATAGGAGAACCACACATTCGCACCAGTCATCTGTGGGCTATGAAAACCCACTAAAGCTTGTATTATATGTCCCTGTTCAATCTAAATCTATCAACAAATTTTGGTCAGCAAAGTTAAAATGAGTCAACCTTTGACTATAACATTGCCTTCTCAGTAGGTGGTGCTGCTGGATGCAAGTGTTTTGGCACAGCCAAGGCAAGCAGCTCACAGTGGGAGACAGCCAGACTAGCAGATACAGCAACCATCTTTACGAACTGCAAATTAGACAGAAAAGGAGTGGCTTTGGATTTTACAGGGCTTCGGTATGCAGTGCTAATGCACATAAAACAGCAGCTATCAATCACACAAAAAAAGGAAAGTTACATTTTTTGGACAAGGTAGATTCAGAATTTTAAGACTATCCTCATTTGCATGTCATTAGCACGTCATTTGCGTAAGTTGTTTCAAACAACATGCAAGCTGTCTATGAACTGCACTTTAGCTCCATTGATATGTAGCCTATGCAAATTCCACATTTATGTCATGCTATCAAAAGATGAACATAGTGAATGCTATTTCATCAAACCTAAAATATCTAAATCATAAGATATCGAACATTCAGAACAGCAAATGTTTTCCCAAGGAAAAAATTTGCTATTCCAAAACACATACACAACACAAGCACACAAAAAAAAACATCAATCCATACACATACACTTAAAATCCTACATCTAACCCTACACTAAACTGTACATACACTACTATCCATCCACTTACCTTAACTCAAACCCTAAGCCAAAGGTCTGTCACTATTGCAGACTCACCTAACCCGCGCACTAACCCTAACTCACTTAACCCGCCCCTAACCCTAACTCACCTAACCCATCCCCTAACCCTAACTCACCTAACCCACGCCCTAACCCTAACGTGCACACAATCACACACTTACCTGAACCTGACCCATAACTTTCCACCACAGCGCTGAAAATAGCGAAGCCACAGAACTGGCCAACCAAATTCTTTCCCTAGGAAAGAATTCAGTATTCTGCAGCTTCACTTTTTTTAGCGTTCACTGAATAGGGTCGATATTAGATCATTTTAAGTTCTGATATAGACCCCAAATTCCTACTACTCACATGTTTAATGACTATGAATACTGATTTCTGCATTTGTGTTATCTTTCTCAGGCTGAGTCTGAAAATGGTTTGTTAACAACAGCGTGCTTTACAAGAGTTACCACATTACGATAAAATAAATAAAATTAACAAAGAAATCCAAAATATTTTGCTCATTGTCTCCTCTTTGCTTAATAATTGTGTATGTATGTCAGGTGTGAAATGTTTTGCTCTAGAGACATTTTATCAATTATATTTTAATGTAAGACATTATAATATATACCTAGATTGTTATTGTGAAGAATGGAATGACCACATACATTTGCTGCTGTATTGCTAATATTGTATTATTTGTTTAGTATGTTTAAGATGCTGAATTTCTTGTATGTTTGAAGAGTAGTCTTCTTCTTCTTCTCCTTCTTCTTATTCTTCTTCTTCTTTTGGCTTTTCCTTTTTAGGGGTCACCACAGCAGATCATCTGCCCACTCATGATTGGCAGTAAAGTTTTATGGTGTTGAGTTGCCAGGCCGGCGCCCAACCTTCCATAGAAAGCACACACACGCACTCACATCTAGCACCAATTTAGAGTGACCAATCCACCTACAGTATGTCTTTGGGATGTGAGAGGTACAAGTTGTAAATAGAAAAAAATGATTTTGGTGTTCTACATCTATTTGCCATGCTCGTTATTCTGTAAACACTGTAGTCTATTAGTTATTGTTTTATTAATGCTTTGGATTAGATATTTTAATACTCTAATAAAGCAAATACCCTTTAATTTAATTTTATTTTATTTGAGTTTTCATTTGTTCAAGCTTAATAGAATAATATAAATCGATTAGCTTTAAAATCTCAACCAAGTAATTGGGCTGGACTATGGTTCATCTTTGTCTAGCAGTCTGAGCTATAAGTGGAAGGGTAAATAGTACTCTTCATAAATAATATGTACAGTTTAGTATAATCAGTCAATTAGCATATTAAATGGGGGACACTGTAGTATCCAGAGAAAACCCATGTTTTCCAGAGAAATACATACTCAAAACATATAGTAACAGTAAACCAGGCTTGAACCTTACACCCTGGAGCTGTGAGACAGACATCATACCACGGAGCCACCAAGCTGTACTCTGATCAAAATCTAGACATGTATCTGCTTGGACTGATTTTTTTTTTTCTTTGATTCTGGTATACTGTAATTTTACTGCTGGCTCCTCTGTTAAACCTCTATAAAGGATACAGTTACACTTTTGAGAGCATACCTGTGTAATTAAACTTACACTGGGGTTTGTCGGCATAGTTAAATATTGCTCTATCTATATATCCTTCAGTCTGGGAACTTTATGAAAATCCAAAATCACTCTGTCCGTAATCTTGTAAATATTAAGTACAGGATAAAAGTCTGTGTAATGTAATTGTGGCTATTTATATTTATCTGGAATCCTGCCATTTCATTGTTGTCATTTTCACTGAATCCCTTTTTTGGACCACATAACTTGAATGTGCATTATAGTGACTATATTTGTTGACAGTATGAGTCTTGTAAAATCTGTGCCCAAATTACTTGGGCTATGATTTTCTCCGTTACTTTGGATGGTTTAGGTGTGAGAGGGACAGGATTATGAGCTTTCACTGCCCTCTTTGAACTAAGGCTGCATTTCAGTTTTATTGTTTTCTGCAAAACAATGTTACAGACAAAAAGGGAGAAAAGACTTTCAGCTTTGTTGGTGTTTGTGCTTTCCCCATAATATTTTTGACAATGAAGTTAGTATATTTTAGTCTGGAGGTGTTTTGTCCCTGTGAGGACTGGACTGCCTACAAAAGCATTTTTTTCTGTTTATTAATTAATTTATTTATTGGTGATAGTGGCTCTTTAATGAGTACTGGTTTTTGTCAGTGTATTTCATTGTATTCCATTTGTAATGGATGTGATGGTTTGGTCTTCCTTATCTTGACATGAATTAGTCATCATATTGTGAATCTTTAATGTTTGGTGTTATTTTGCATTGACAGTGCATTTAAATACTCTCATGATATTAATTTGTTCTGCAGTCTGTGTTCCATGTGACAAATCTGTATAAATAAGAGCACAAGGATATAATAATTGCAACTTTATATTGTTTCCTGATGTCCATTCTTGTCTTAGCTAAAATGGGTCTGCAAGGTCATACCACCTAGCTGGTCAACATTCACATAAAAAAAAAAAATAATTCATCAACAGTTTCATAAATTATATTGTTGCAAACCTCACAGAAATCACAGGACATGATAAAAACATTCATAACATTAATTTATCTCACTCTTTTGTGCATGTATAAGCTTATTCCTTCATTTCACTATTGGTTTTTTTCTTTGTTGCTTCATTTTCTTAACTTTCAGACTGTAAGCTTTTGTTATCAACTTGCTAATAATAAACATAGTAATGTGACAGTGTGACTGATGTCAAACCTTTCAAAAGGATAGACTGTTTCGTAATTATGCATCTATGTATACATGCACATGTAAGTATGCGCATGTCTGTGTGTGTGTGTGTGTGTGTGTGTGTGTGTGTGTGTGTGTGTGTGTGTGTGCGTGTGTGCGTGTGCGTGTGTGTGTGCATGTATGCGTGTGTGTGTGCGTGTGCATGAAAGTGAGTGAGAGAGAGATGTAGATACATACAAGCACACAAACAAATTGCACACATAATTCTATTCATATGGAGACATACAATATACAATTAAACAGTTCAAAGCATTAAATATATGTTATTTCCTGAAAAGCTGTATTCGTTTAATTCAAAGCTTTCTGGAACATGAAATGAAGCTTGGTGATGTGGCACAGGAAACACACTAAGACTGTAAGAAGCAGAATAAGAAAGAATAAGGAAAAAACAGCCTTAAAATGGTTTGAGGAAATATTGATTTTTTTAAGGAGAACATTCTCATACCTTTCTGCGAAAGATAAATCAGGTACATATTAAGACTTGTATAACTCGACCATATTATTCAGGAAATTTGAGCTCTGCACACATAATACTTTTCGCTGTTCTCTTGATACACAGTTAGAGACATAGTCAACCCAAGGAGTCATCATGTCAGATAGCGGTGCTTATGTTTTTTTTTTTCTGTGAATAGTAGCACAGCACCCCTTCTGAGTTGTTAACTACTCAGCGAATATTCAAAGCATTGGACACACAGATGAAGTCAAGTCAGGACATGCATAATTTGTTGGTTCTTTTATTATTCACAGTGAAATGGAAAACTGCAGTTAGACATACAGGAAAGGTGTAAAGCAGAGGGCTACCAATTTTGAATAATGAGTATAGCAAATACATTTCCTCCCTAGTGATTGTATATGCATCCATTCACTGCATCTCACTTAAAGTAAGCAGATACCTTGTGGAAAATGTGATGAATGTGCCAGTATCCAGCATATAACATTTACTACTGCAGCCACTATATATTAAAGTTATATAAAGAGAGTTGCAGGCATTCCCATCATGTACTATCTCTTTGTGTAGTCAGTAGATTTAGTTAAGTACATGTAGTGGCTGGTCCAAAAAGTATTGATATCTAACAGTTGCAGAAAGATCAGATGACATAAAAGTTTGCTATGGATATGGCATGAGTTAATGACCCAAAAAACAAATGTCATCATAGCCACCTGCCCATCAGTCCTACATAATTCAATGAAACATTAGTCTGTGTAATAAATAAGACAGTTTTTCACAAGGCTATCTGAGGCAATTTGGGTCAGTTTGCTTTCTCTTGTAACTGTATTTAGCTTTGTTAGTCTTTTGTACCTAGATTTTAAGCAATTCTGCTAAAATTCAAATAATCTTCAGGCAATAAATCCATCTAGTAAAGGGTTCGTCTCATTACAGACATTGCATGCTATATTTAAAAAAATATCATATCTTTACATACTTGTTTACCACTGTACAGATCTCTGCAATTAATGTTTCATATAACAGCACCATGAAGGTGACTTGGTTAAAGCATGGATATACAGTGAGTTACTGGACTTTATAGTTCTGTTGGGGTGAATATGTCTGTTACTATTATATAGTTCTGTTGGGGTGAATATATCTGTTACTATTATGTATACCTTTATAAATGAGGTAATGATTAGAAAAAGCTATAGGGACTTAATTACCTGGTTATACATGCCATTAAAGGGTACTGTTTACTTTGTATATTTATGTTCTACTCAGAGGTGCTATAAATTTGTTAAGGGTAAACCACTGCCGTACAAGAATTTGTGTTGTGTAAAAAAAAATCACATTTAGGAAAGAACAAAGCAAATTCCTAAAAAGTAGAACAATAAATGGTTTAGCATATTGAATTTTATATAAATAAACCAAGTCGATATTTATATTTTTTATATTATCCTTTGTTGACCACTTTAATCCCACAAGGCTGGTAGCCTCTTTTTAGGGGATACTCAAGGTGGTATTTATTATACTACAGAGAAAACTTGCCCAGGGCATCAGGGAACTTCCCCTACTCATCTTTGAGATGTCAAGTGGGACCTTTGTTGCTGTTGCATTACTGCTTCCTTTCTGGGAGTATAGGCAGCTTGGAGTAGTAGGAGGCTTACTGTCATGGCATCAGAAACTGTTGATAGTTTTCTTTCTTTTTGGAAAATAGTATTACGTTTGAGGAGAATAAGGCAGATGAGCCTTTGGATGAAATGAATGCAATCAGAGGGGAACAGAAGGCAGTTCATGTGGAAGTGCAGTCAGTCAAGACTTCACATCAGCAAAGGGAGGAGAAAGAGTATGCTGGACTTATGTGGAAAGTAATAATGTAATAGTGAAGGCAATCAGACTTTCGTAGGATTTGATATGCAGGTCCCAGCATGGAAAAATGTGAGAATATGTGAGAAAATAAACATTAAGAGAGGAATAAGACAAGGATTCAGATGTCCTTTGAGTGGCATAATATTTGCATTAGTAATAAATGTAGTAACAAGTTATATTAATCAGGAGTCATAAAATTATGACAAAAGAAGGAATTGTGATACCAATAATATCATATGCTGATGATATTATATTAATCACTAGACAGATGAGTGGGATGAAAGAAGTGATAGGTCATTTAAATAAATGTTTACAAATAATAGTTATGAGTTTGAATAAAGAGAAAAGTAAAGGATTGGGTTTGTTGGAAAAATAAAGGAAATTGATTTCAGTATGTAAGAAATGGAAGTTTAGGAATTAGATTTAGAAAGCAAGATATGACAGATTTGTAAAAGAAAAATATAATAGGAAAAATTAAATGCATGTGCAATTATTGGAAAACATTTAGCTTTTCTTTTATGAAAAAAGTATATCTCTTGAATTCAGTAGTTTTAGGAAAATTAGTTTATTTAACTAGTTTATTTAATATGCTATTAATATATGAAAAAGGAATTAATAATATTGTGTTCTGTTTTATATAGGGATCCAGACTGAACCATATAAAGAGAGAAATATGGTATATAGGAAGAGAAGAGGGGGTTGGTGTTAGTAAACCCTATTGTATATGCAGGCACTTGAACTTGTATAAAGTGCTTAAATGATCAGGAGAAAGAAAAGTAGGAATTTAATAATTAAAATATTAAAAAGTAAATATAAAAAAATGGAGCATGATGAAAAATTGCAAAAGGGGACGAGTTTATAAAAATGATGAAAAGGCTTACTAAGAAGAAATCATAATATGTAAACAAATACGGAAGAACTGTAAAATGCTACAAAATATGGTATAAAAATGTAATGGAGAAATGTTTCTATGTATAGCCATGGAAAGAATTAGAACAAATGAAAATCAAAGCTATAAAAGCTAGAAATGAAAGATGCAAAAATATGTTTGAATATCAGGATTTTTTTATGGTGGCTTGCTATAAAGAAATTGCCAGTGAAAGCTATCATACCTTATAAAAAAAGATGTGAAATAATGTGCAATAATTGTGGAGAAGAGAAAACTGCAGAACATGTCTTTCTGAAATGTAAAAGAATTGCAAAATTATGAGAAAATAGGTGAAAAATTATTTTGATAATATAAGGGGAACAGTTGACATAAATATGGATATCAGTGAATATGTTTTTTATAAAGATAAAAACAAAGAATATGCAGATACAATGGATAGAAGAGTGTTTAATGTGATTTAATTTTTTTGGAATCAAAGATTTAAAAAAATACTGTAAGATGCTAAATGTGAGTCACAGAAATGCTAAAAAAAGATAAGATTTTGGTTGTAGAAATTAGAGTGGGGATCAGATAAGAGACAATAGTATGTGTGTGTGTGTGTGTGTGTGTGTGTGTGTGTGTGTGTGTGTGTGTGTGTGTGTGTGTGTGTGTGTATGTATATGTATGTGGGACCTCAGTTTAATATCTCATCTGAAGGATGGCACACTCAGGAGTTCAACAACCTCCTTATGCTGAACTGCAATGTTAGCAATCTATCTGCCTGGTATAAGAATATAACCCACAGGCTTTGCACTAAAGGCAAGTATGCTACCTGTTACTCCACTGACACCAGCAATAGGTAATTGCAAAGGCAGTTAGAATATGCAGTATATGGGTGAATCTAATACACAGATAGCATGGTTTTACATGGAGTCAAATAGAACATTATGTAATGCATGTTAAAAATGTTACATTGTCATACAAATGAGGAACCCCGTGAAAATGAGCTGCATGGAGTATGCAGCAATGACATTGAAAACGGAGGACTGATTCAAAAACATATGAAACAGACAACACGGTGCATACCCATTTCATATACCAAGATTTCCAGTGTAAATGATGGCAGTTTAGCTAGGATTAGCAGCAGCAGTAACTCAGCAGCACATGTTAGCAGCATCCTCTGGAGAGATGTGTCCACATGTGTATCATGGCCATCTGACAAAAGAGATACAGGCAGCACCTCACATATCATCAGCTCACTAACCAGCAGATTGTGCACGGGAAACTATAAGGGCCTTAGCTGAAGATGTCTCCCGCTAGCAGAAAACAGAAAGTATGTATGTGCATATTCATCTTTGCTACAAGGACCTTTCAGGAAAATACTGGGGACATGTCCTAAACTAGTTCCTTGACGTTATACTACAGCACGTGGAGGAATATATCTGATTACCCAGAAATGCAGAGGTGAAAATCAGTACCATAATGGCATTTTACAAAACAGCCCATTCTCCTGAGGTCATGGGAATGATAGATTGAATGTATATGGCCATCAAGGTCCCATCTGGTTCAAAAGGCTAACAATACATTAACAGGAAGGTCTTCCACTCACTGAACTGCGAGGTTATCTGTAATGTTCAATACATTAATTATAATGTGTCTGTGTACCATGGGGGTAGTTTCCTTAATTTACACATTTGTTACACATCTGACCCATATAAAAGGTTCCTGAGAGGGGACTTCCCACAGGGTCATCTGCTTGATAGGTGCACATATATTGCACATAGTCAGGTCTATACATCCATGTATCATGCAATCAAAATGCAAGCGGTATACAATATTTTTTATTGTTGGTGATTAAAGATCATGGGTGTCAGAACCATAGAGTGGGGGGACCCCTCACACTTTCAACAGCTGACATATGTGCCCTAAAACTGCTGCTGACATAGCAATTACATAGAAACATTTGCAATGGTGTTTATAAGGTAACAACTAGTGCATGCAGCTGGAAAAAGATGATTTGAGTAATAAATCACTTTTTCTGGCTGCCAGTGCTCACAGTTACCATGGAAGTGCCAATGCAAGTGTTTCTAAGGTATACCTACCAACTTCTTTTCATACGAAGTTTGGACAAGGACAAGCATAACAGGGAATGCAGGCCCAAAACTACAGACAATAATTAAACATGTCTAATTCATTTAAAATTTAATAGAACTAATTTCTCATTTACATGCAGTTTATGAATGCAGGACTTCCAAGATGGCTGCACACTGAGTAACAACTTAATTTCAGCTCTCACAAAAAACAGAAACTCAGAAGAGAGTGCCAGTGAACTCATTTCTGGGGTAAATTCCAGTAAGTGGCTAGTAAGTGCACTTCCTGGATGCCAGCAAAAAAGCAATTCAAAGAACCTGAAAGAAAATCAACCACAAAAGGTGAAAAAAAAACCACTGACTGGGAAGAATTCTGCAGCTGTTCAGCAAAAAGTAGTGCAAGCTCCAGCTTTGGTGCAAAACATGACTTCCAGTAAGCTAGAGGAAAAAATAAGTCAAATGTACGCAGAGCTGATTAAAATAAATTAAACTCTGATGGAGTGTATCAACTCAAATAGCAAAAGGCTGGATAAAATGGAAGATGATATAAACAGATATTCAGATCATAGGAGCCTAGGAGGTTACTAGGCTAATGGACCCAGAGCCCTTACATGCCTAGCCAAGTTCAACCCATGTTCCCAAGAGTTTCTAAAATTCCACCCATTGCCCCTAGAAGTGAAGAAAAGGTTGCACACCCTGTACTAGAGCCCAGGACCATCTATACTCTAACCTTAGATATACACATGCTGCCAGAGGAATAGGCACAGCTTTTATATAGGTTCATAGATTAGTACTAGGAAGCTGCCCTTCATGGACCATTTTAAGCCTAGCCAATTACCCCATGTGAGAACCAAATCTTGCGCCTTGTGTCTGTAAGGTAAACACCTTAACCATTATGCCACCCTCCCAAAGGTGAGGTTATAAAACTGCAAAAATCAGAGGTAAAAATGAAGAAAAGGCTGGCTGAATATGAGACTGCTCAAGAAGAGATGTTTCAAAAACTAATAGAATTAGAGGACAGAGCACAGAGGTAAAATCTGAGATGTTCTCCTGTACCAAAGAAGCTGGAATAAACAGACTGCATTAATTTTATGAAAGCTCAAATAAACAATTGGACTGATATTCCACAACAGGGGTTGTTAATTGAAAGGGCACATCATGTGTATGCTCTAAATCTGGCCATAAGGAATGTAGCTTAGACCTTTAATATTAAAGATGCAATTCCATCATGAGAAGGAGTTGATTCTGACAAAAACTGTGGCAGAAGGACAAAATGCTAAAAGTGTGAGACAGCAGTGTTTGTGGAAAAGGATTACTCACTCTACACCAGGCAGAAGAGGAGTAACTTTATTCCACTATTCAGGGAATGTTGAGAAGCAGGCAGGTGATTCAAAGAGCTATATCCAGCTATCTTTAGAGTATTCTTTCCTGAAGGGACAAAATCATTTTTGATGCAGAACATGCTAAGGAGGAAATACAAAAGTTTGTCCAATAAAAAGTGAGCTGTGAAACAGAAAAAGATACTGCTTCTTGTACTTCTAGTAATAAAGACCACAGATGAGCTGTGCCTGTTAAATCTTTTTTTTTTCAATAGAAAATGCTTGACAGACAGTAAAAAGCACAAGAGCTGGCTAGAACAACTGAGTACATTGGAAAGGAAACAGAGGCAGGATGTGAGAGATGGAGATAAACAAGAATAAAACCAGCAACTTGGAAATTGACAAATAAACACGGTATAATAAAGCATTAATTAAATTTACAAAATAGAACAGAAGAAGAAAACCTGGAAATATTGGACTTTTTCAAATTTGTTAAACTTGTATGGGACTCTAAAACATGTGCCCTACTTCATTTGATTAATGTTTTGAGGAACACTTAGGAGAGGGGAAGAGGAAGGAAAAACTTAACTGTAAGTAAAACAAACTTTTGTTCTTAACAGTAATATTTGTATAGTGCAAGATATTTGCATGCTATAAAGTTTTCTCAGTTATTTTCAGGTGTAATTGGGATACTCAGTTGCCCCTGTTTTTTCCCCCTTCTTTTCTCTTACGCCTTGCTCAGTTTTTAAAAACGCTAGGCACTGGAATGTAAAAAAAAAACTCTGTTCAAAAGGGTATGATGCAAGAAAAAATTATGTGCTTTTTCTCATTCTTGCATAGAGGAATGATTGGATTAAGGCTCTTGACTTTATCTAGTAATGGGTTTTAAGAGAAAGCAGGTAACTAAATAACAAAGAACATTAATTACAACAAAGCTCTTATCTAGCAAAAATAAATAAACAAATTCTTGTAGAAGCAACCCTTTATCTGGTTGTCATGTCTCCATGGAGACAATCTAATAAAGAGCAATGAAAACATAATACTTTTTTTCTTTTTTATGGCTTTCATTCAATGGCTAGAAGATGATGTTTTTTGAAAGCATTCAAGTGATTTCCCATTGCTGGAGAGCAATAAAGAAAAGATAAAACCAGACAGTACTTAATAAAAGCACAGGCTGTACCATGTGTCTTAGCATGGATAACTTTTCTTTTAGGTTAACCCATGTCTGTGAGGGTGGCTGTCAGTTTGGGGCACTTGTTCCTATTAGGAAGGTAAAACTTCAGTGTTTGAATATCTACATAGTTGTGTCTATTAATGTTAGTTAAAAGGTTTTTGGGATGTATTGAGGTGTATTTTTTTTGTTTGTGGGCTATCAATAAAACAAAATGTTTTGTAAGATGTGATATAAGCTCAAATGGATATGACAATAAACAACTGTATAAAAAGTCAACCAGCCAAACATTACTGTGTGCATATAACACAAAAGCTGCAACTAGATACTTAACAAAAACACTGTTGCAAGTAAAAGGTGGGAATAATAACATTTTAACATATTGAGCCTTTTGATATTATCTTTAAATGTCATTGTTCTCACAGGTATATACAAAAAAGAAAGAGTAGTGAAATATATTAAAAAATGTAGAGTGCAAGTAGTTACTCTACAGCCAACACATTTGGAAAGAATTGAACATGTGAATTTGATAAAGAAAGGTTTTCAGGATGGCTATTCAGTGGAATACCTGAGACAAAGGAAAATAGAAGTACTTATATTAATTGCAAGAGGAGCTCCAATAGTGATATCAGAGAATAAAAAAATATGATGGCAGATATGTAGTACTAAGGGGGTTCTGGCAAGGCAGGAGGCTTACAATGACATGTATTTATACTCCACCTAAAACTGCTATAATGCAGCTTAAGAAAATTTTGGGAGAAATGATCAGTTTTCAGCAGGGAACATACTTATTGGTAGGAGAATTTGATTTGCAGCAGGTAAGGTCTGTAAGGAGGGCCCAGAAGAGAAAATATAACAAAGAAAGTTAGAGTTTTGAAAAAACTTATGAAAATATTTGGCATAGAAGATGTGAATTTAGTAACAGGACTTCATAGGTTCATAGTTTCATAGGATGATACTAGGCTATTGGCCCCAAGGCCCTTATAACCCTAGACAAGGATTTTGCTCATGGTCCCTCAAAGTCAGCACCTGTTTCCCCTGTCCAGCAGGGACACAAGTGAGATCCCAGGGGTATATTTTCTGTTTCCCATCCAGTCATCCAAGTTCCTCTTAAAGAGGTCTAGAGAGGTACTCTGCTTGACATGGAGTCTATTCCACAGACAGGTGATTCTTTGGGACACAAATCTATCCCACCAACAAGTTCTATTAATGTCACAGACCAGGTTAAGGCCTTGTGTGCGGGTTGCATGAGTTGAGTTTGTTCAGAGTGAATGTAATTATTATTCCCCAAGATACAAAAATGGGGCTAGGCTAGACAGACCTTACATTCAAAGGAAGATGCGCATTTAATTGAAAGTTTTGATGTGCATCCAATAACTATTTCAGATCTCATGCCAAGAATAACTAAAATAAAAATGCAAGGTAATGAAATAAAAATGAGACACTGGCACTTTCCCACCTATCTGTTGGAAGAGGAATTTAAGGAATGGGTAGTGGAAATTACTTGGTAGTTGTTAGAGAAGAGAGAAATTTCCTCTGAAAATATAGCCAGGAAGCAGGATAAAATTAAAGCTGAGTTTAAAAATAGGGTGGAAATAAAAGAAAGACAGATATGGTTAAGAAGCGACAAGAATTATTTAGAAGGACTGACAAATGTTAAAGTATCGCAGAATAAGGGGAATCTCACAGAACAAGAAGAGGATCAATTGCTGAGTGCTAAGCAAAAAATAACCTCAGTAATATGCATACATTTAGAAATATTTCTATTAAGCAACAGTTTTTTGATAATTATGCCACAGCACAAAAGCTTTTAGTGCAATGACTCAGGAAACAGAAAGTAGAAAGGGTTATCACTTAGTGACCCTGTAATAATGAAGATAAGAGATCTTGTACATGTACTAGAAATATTTCAGAATTTGTTTTGAAAGTCTGTATAAAGCAGAGAAGTATGGTGATCATGAAAAGATACAAATGGAAATGTTTATGGAAGAATTAAATATGCCAAGGTTAGAGGCAGATGAGGCACAATTACTAAAAGTTAGGATAGGAGGAGATGAGATAAAAATGGTAATGGTAATGTATAACCCATCAACAGGAAGGTCCCCAGGAGTAGGTTGTATTTCCATGGAAGTTGGAAAGCTAGGAGGAAAAAACTGATACAAGATCTGATAGGAGGAGAAACACCAACTTTCTGGAAGAAAGCAGTGGTGGCTGAAATATGTAAAAATGGTAAAAACCCATCAGAAAGAATGACAAAGGTGATGCCAAAATTAATAGATTTGGATCAATGTTGTTTTGTGGCAGCGAGGCAAACATTTGACAACATTAACAGAACATTGATAATCCAAAAGGAAGCTGAATATAAGAAAATACCACTGTTGTTGGTGGGTCTTGATGCAGAGAAAATAGTTGACAGAGTAAGATGGGAGTTTATGAGCATGACAAAGGAAGCATCTGCATTCCCTGAAAAAATTACACGGTTGATTAGGAGGATACATGAGATATAGAAAGGCAAAAATTAAACTGGGTAGGTTTCTCTCTGATAATTTCTGTTTGAGCAAAGGAACCAGGCAGAGTGTCTTCTTTCCCCTTTGTTATTTGTACTATAGACCAAGCTATACATCATATATTCCAAGGACCAAACACAGCCAAGATAAAAATAAAAACAAAAAAAAAAATATTAGAAGGTAAGCACTTTCATGCTCAGAAACAAGCACTTCATCAGACAAAATACACTGTAAAATGCAGCTAATAAATAGTACAATTAAGACCCAAATAATTAAGCAATCAGTGTGGCAATTTATGATCTTTCAATAAAGGTTTTAAAGGTACATTACCATTCAGGCCAGGAGACCTATGCGCCTGCAAAACAGTAATCTATTTGGTCTCTGCCTTCTCATCCTTATTACGTAAATTCCCCCCTCTGACATTCATACATTGCAAAACCAGAGAACTAAAGCTATGATCATTAATATCAGAAACGTGCCTGGATAGGGCACTGGTAACATCTTTATTTCTAATATAGCCAACATGCTTCTGAAGGCATTCCCTCAAAGACCTAAAGGTCTTTTCCACATAAAAACAACAACATTCATTACATATAGCAAGATAAACAAGATTACAAGTAGAACAATCAGCATAAACTCTAGGATTAATGATAAAACCATTAGATGGATGAGTAAATGTTTTACACTCAGAAATAAATGGGCACGCTGTGCATCTATGACAAGCATAAGTCCACCTGTACAGATTTCGTATTGTGACCAAAACACAGCTGCTTGTTAGTAGACAAACTATTCTTAAAACAAAACCTTGGTACAGTGCCAACAATTTCATTTATCTTCTCATCAGATGTAAGGATGGGCCAGTTCCTATGTATAATATTGCATATTTTACTAATATCACTAGTATAAGTCAACACAGGTCTAACACTGTTACCTCTTTCTACACTCTTCCTAGGATGTATGGTAGATGAACCCTTAGAAAAATAAGGTCTGGCATAGTCATTCCTAGCTCCTACTATAGCATGATCTACAGAAGTAAAATCATGTTTGGAATATCCTTGATTCAATAACTTCTTCCTTCAGCCATTAAAAGCTTGGTAAAACTGAGTATCATCAGTATTAAGCCTCAATATTCTATAGGTTTGGCCCTTTACAAAATTTCTAAACACGTACCCAGGATGCATACTAGCACAATGCAGAAGTGTATTCCTTCTGCAAGACTTCCTGTACACACTCGTTTCTAGCATACCCTTTTCACCTTTAGATAAATGGGCATCTAGAAAATCAATGGCATCTATATCCAAATGTTTAATAAACCTAAGATAGATAGTGGTGCTCCTGAAGTACAAAATAAACTGATCTAACACATGTACAGGACCATACCATAACAGGAATATATCATCCACAAATCTCTTAAAATATTTTAAATAATGTGAGTAGGCATGTTCACTAAGGACAAATTCTTCCCCCCAACTAGCCATGACAAGGTTGGCATAGCTATTAGCACACAAGATGCCCATAGCCATGCCAACTTTCTGTAAATAAATGCAATCATTAAACATAAACACATTGTTTCCTAAAACAAGATTGAATAACACAGAGAACGAAAAGATCATGTCATTGGAATAACTACTGTGTCTATACAAAAACAATCTCACTTCTTCCACCCCTTCCATGTTGGGAATCACAGTAAACAATGTATTAACATCAAGAGTTACAAGAACATATTTAGATACCTCATGGTTAGAATTAAATTCAAACAAACTTTTCAAAAAATGCTGAGTGTCCCTTAAAATAGAAGGAACTTCATATACTACCACTCTAAGTTTATGCTCAATGAAAATAGACATTGGCTTGGTCAGCCATCCATTCCCAGAAACAACTGGTCAAAGCAGAGGGTTACAGGCATCTTTATGCACCTTTGGTAAGCCATGAATCATAGGTAGCAAAGGGTGTTCAACAGTAAAATACTTCTATAACTCTAAATCCATCAATCTATTCATCATAAGGTCATGCAATTCCTCTTTAACATGCTGAACCAACCTCCGCACTGACAAGAGTGTAATATTTCTTCAACACCCTCCCCCCCACAAGGTACAGCAACCTTCTTTCCACACCTCTGAGCAGGGTCAGTTACAGAACAGATGGGTCCTCACTAAGCCTGTGTCAAAATCCACTTCGACAATGTGAGTTGTATATCTTGCCAGGTTCTAGATTTTATGTCTTGTTTTTTTTTAAATAATTAGTAGGATAAATACCACCTTGATCCTCCTCTGAAAAGAGGCTACTAGCCTAGTGGGACTAACCCAGTCAATATAGGATAAATAGATAACAAGATAATGACTTGTAGTAGATGAATCACTATGATTATTCTCTGAATTTGGGGAAAGGTATGCTTGTTAAGCATCATTCTGACATTGTAAAGGTTCTTAACAAGTTTTTATTGAGTACTACTGACTGTTGTTAAGCTCTAGTCACACACCAAAGCATTAACAGCAATCAGTGGTCACCACAAATGAGCAATGGGAAGCTATTAAATACTTCCATGTGTTATAGGACTAATGCACTTTTCTTCTTTACTGCTGAGTGTATGGATCACATACCATGCTGGCACAACTTTAACTTCATTTATAATTTTCTGTGAAATATCTATGCAGTCATTCCAAACATAACTCATATATGCACTACACTCATCTTGTGTCACAGATATGCTTCTGTTATGGCAGTAGACAGCTAAAACTTTGTCTGTTAGAATACTAATTGTCCCTTTTTTCCTTCAGCCCCACCCCCGGCTTCAGCAGCTGCTGGCATTCCTGTTCCAAATATACCCTAGAGCCCTGTTTATGACTCCCCTATCAGAAACTCCTAGGCCCCCTCAGGAAACTGCCTATTACACTGAGCCTGCAGAAATACAAACTATAGTGGAGCATGAGTTCATTCTACTGAAGGGATGCTTCTTTTGTCTAGTCATGTCAGGAGGATCACTTCAATATAGTTCAGACATCTACAGCAAGATTTTTGCTGTGTTCCATGCTACACAACATGGCATTACAGAAACAGATGAAGCAGCAGGCTAACATTTTTGCAGGTCCTTCCACATCATTTAAAGCAGTCGCAGAAGGACAGGATAGAGAATCAGGGGAGGAGCATACATCAGCTGTACCACAGAAGTGGCAGACTTAATTATACTAAATTACAAGTTTTATCATTGACGTAAAGAAAAACAACCACTATTTCTTTATTCCTTGCTGTTAATGTGCATAGTATTAACCCAGGCATTATCATTGCCTTTTGTCTGATATCTGTTATATGATCCTTAAAATTCAATCATTTGCCAGTGGCTGCTCCTTAATTTCTTATATATTCATGATTAGATAACTTCATGCATCCAAAAGCGACTGCTTAGTCCATAGTTGTTCCAAATGAAACCCTTTTACAATTGATTGTGTTAAACTTCAGTTTCTTGTCTTCCAACTCAATTTTAATTTATTCAAAATAAAATATTTAAATGATATAGATCTGCCATCTTGTATCTTTGCTCCAGTTTTTGCAATTGTCTACATACTTGCACAACCAGAACTCAGACGATGTCAGAAAATCAGAGAATACAAGACTATAGAATACAGGACCCAATAGCAATCCCTGAGGTACTCCTGCTGTAAAATTCTTCCTAGTTGACCTAATACCATTATTTACGATTAGTCATTTCCTGGTTAACCATCTGTCAATACATCTTATTATACAGTGATTTATTTTTAAATTTTTGAACGTATCTAATGCATTATATTGAGACTTTGTGTCAAAATCCTTTGGGATATCCAAATATACAACAGTACAACTACTGCCTTAATCCATTAAACTAGAAATCCTGTCATAAAAATGTACCTGACATGTCAAGGGTTGAACCTCTTCTAATAAACCATTGTTGGGTTTCATCATCATAAGGTCCATATTTTATACTTCTGATTAACTGTAATAAGAGAGTGTTCAATAAAACTTGCCCATTATTGATGTAATGCTAACGGGGTAGAAATTAAAAAATACCATGTCTGTCACCCCCTTTTTAAATAGGTACCACATAGGACCTAGTAAATTCTTTTGAGACAAGTCTTCTTGTAACTGATTAAACATTATTGTTAGGGGTTGAACTAACATGTCCAATATCTTACACATTATTTGCCAGCTATTCCTTCAGGAGCCAAAGAACAAGTCATTTTGGTTTTGGCTAAGAATTCCCTAACATTCTCTTCCACAATACAAGGACAGTCCCCTAACACCAACTGTAAGACATAGTTGGTCAATGTACTATTATCCCTGCTGGTATCTGTAAACTAATCATTAAACAATGTCAGCAGTCTCTGAAGGAGTCTCAACAGGAACACATTTCTAAACACATGGACCTGAATTGTCAACATTTTTCTTACTTCTGATTTATTATTATTTGCTGTCATGACTAATTTCATTTCAAATATATATTTTTTCTAACAATATTGTCTTAAATTCTCTATTAAAATGTCTCAGTTTATTCTTGTAACAGGAGTTCCAAAACTGCTTCTAGAGGTTATAAATGCTATTCTTCTTACTGAACAATTTTTTCGTTTTGTTTTCCCACCACAGTTTAAAGCTTTATGACTATCCAAATGCAGACTACATGCATTCTTCAGATATTTCCAACATTTGTAAGGTTTACTTAGCTTGGTCTCATCATTCCTATTCATAGAGCAGTCAGGATACCATAGGAATCAGTTAGAATTCACACACCACATCCTTCATGACCTGTAGTGGTGCCTAAACATATGTAAATGTGACTGTCATATATGTTCACTGTCAATATGTAGTAGAGTTTGCTCAGTAGGGATGTTACTTTTACATTTTTCTGTTGCTCTCTTTAGATGATCATGTGCAGGTATGACTGATAGAGCTGAGGGTACTATTGCATTACACTGCTGTACTATGTATTGCTGCAGTAATTTCATGTTGCTTAATGTTGATTTGTCCACTCTTTTTATTCACTGCATCTTATAGAGGCTGCATGACATGACAGACCCCTTTCAATGGAAGATGTTGGAAAAGATGTGTCAAATTCCTGCCAGAAGAGTCACAGTCTGAGGAGGAAGGAGCAGCTCCAAATGACAAATGACCCAGACTATTGTTCCAGTGGACAACCAATGCCATGCTCCACTACTAGGTGACATCATGAAGGACCAGTTGTGGAAAGTTGTAACAGATGTCTTTCCTACCCAGCTGCAGATCTTGATGGGGAAACTTCATCCAGGACATGGCACATAACTTGACAGATACCTTCCAGGAGACTGCCACAGAGCTTATCCATGAGCTTTGGCCCAACCAGGGAGGTGCTTCGGGACCATACATTTAGTCTTTGTATTCTTTCATGTAGCCTGCATGTAATAGCCACATAGTTTATATTTGATGTTGTCATGGCACATATTTCAGAGCCATACTCTATATTCAGGTATACTAGAAGTGTGATGTATGACAGCAAGGATTTTAAGTGATACCTACATGAGCACAGTTACACTGCACATATATGCTTTTTAGTACAATCTGTACTGTGAAGTACTATGATCATAGTTGACCACCAAAGCATACTTTTTCCTTTGAATCCTTCTTGTGCTAACCTTCCTGTCATGGCAACACTGCATGTGGACCCATGGAGTGGCAATCCTGTACAGTGTGGCATGTGTCTCCCTTTCCTTTGCTTTGTGCACATATATTTCCCTTTATGTAGTACTGACATATCATCATATACACCTGTGTTAAAGACAATGTTTCATGTAGAAGTTTTTTCTACCTTTCTTTGCAGCGAGTCTCTGTTAGATGTCATGCACATTGGGGGTTAAATGACACTACTGTGGTTGCTGCAATAATATGTGCAGCAATGATACATGCACTGTGCATGTGCAAATATCCTGCACTCCTTTGATTGAAACTATTTTTCTGACTCCTGTGCATTGTATCACAGCACTGTGGTGTGCTTCCACCTAGATTATATTGTCCACAATTCCAGGCATTCTGTCATGTTGCACATGCCATGCTAAAAATGTAAGTCATCTTCATGTAACTATGTGCATGTGGCCCCCACTGACCACTGTAGGTTAACAGTGCTACCAATCATCTCTTCACGATTGCACGTCAGCTTGTGTATACTTGGGGTTTCACATATTAAGATACCATGCTCATTATGCATGAATTACACTGCAACTTTTCTTTGTATGCTCCTTGCACCTGTTGACATTTATCCCCAGAATACAATGCCACATTACTGTATAACACATTCACATGTATTTCACATTCATTGCAAGTCCTCCTAAGATCATATTCTATGTGTGTTGTATATGCACATTCATCAACATTACAATCTGTCATTTGCTTTCTGCATGTGCATTTCCAAATTTCACTTCCTACACGTACAGGATTATTGTGTCATATTTTTGAAGTCATGACATCTGTTTCCATGGGTTTGCATGACTGAACATATGAATATATATAGCATAGAGGATTATGATTGGGTCACCAATCATAACATGCTTATTATGTGTTTGAGACATAGATGACAAGAAATTTGATCTAGAGGTGAACTTCTTGGCATCCATGTTGAAAACACATAATTTAATGTTATGATCAGTGAACTGATCATAATTCTTTGTAGTGCATGGAGCTTTTTCTGCTCAATGTACTACTAGTTATAGGGAAAAAAATAGTTAAGTGTTTTCCTGGCTTTCAAAGCCATAAAACACTTAGCGAACACTGTCAAAGAGGTTATGTAGTGCAGTCCATTACATTTATACTCACCTTTTATGTGTCTCAACTATCTAGATTTTCCCAGAATGTTCAGATTATTGCTTTATATTTTTGGTCTGTTCCTCATAAAATATGTGGTTTTCAGACAAACCATTTAGGAATGAGGTCCCTAAATAATGACATACACTTGATTTCCAGTGTTCATGTCCTTCAGGAGATGGATGCCAACACTTCTGTTATTCTAGCAAATGAGTTTAAGGAAGTTGGTGATAGGTTAATGGAATGGATAGCAGGCAGAAACAAATCTTTTATTTCTGCTACTGCCATTTGCTATTCAGTACAGACAGTAAAGCAGCAAAAAAAAGTTGAGACAGCGATGAAGCTAGTGGCATCAAGTAAATCACCAACCCTGTCACCAAGGCCCTGGATGAGGGAAAGTCAGTACATACTGTTTACCTTGACTTGCCCAAGGCCTTTGACACAATCCCCCACTTGGGCATCATCGAAAAGCTAACACAACTTGGCATAAATCCCTATCTCATCAGGTAGGTGGCCAACTGGCTCACCGATAGGACCCGCAAGGTCAAAATAGGCACCACCACCTCCAACAGCAGACCCGTCACTAGTGGTGTTCCCCAGGGATCTGTCCTGGGACCCCTACTGTTTGGCATCTATTTCTCAGAGGTTGAGGCAAAGATAAAGGGCCTGTGGCTGACCAAGTTTGCGGATGACTGTAATTTGGGTGCTGTCATTCTTCTTCTTTCGGCTTTATCCCGGTTAGGGGTCGCCACAGCGGATCACCTGTCCGCACATTGAATGGCAGTGGAGTTTTACGGTGTCGAGTTGCCAGCCCGGCACCCAACCTTCCACAGAAGGCATACTCACACGCACACCTAGGGCCAATTTAGAGTGTCCAATCCACCTGCAGCATGTCTTTGGGATGTGGGAGGAAACCGGAGCACCCAGAGGAAACCCACGCGACCACAGGGAGGACATGCAGACTCCGCACAGAAGGCACCCCAGCCAAGGATCGAACCGGAGAACCTCTTGCTGTGAGGCGGCATTGCTAACCACTGCACCACCGTGGCCGCCAATTTGGGTGCTGTCATTAACTCCCCAAATTATGTTAAAATACTGCAAGAGGATCTCACAGCTGCAAATAACTGGTGTCAACATTATGGCCTTAAGTTAAACAAAAAAAATGTATTATCATACCATTTGGCAAAAACATGGTCCTTACTGATTACCACATCAATGGCAACTGCCTAAGTACACAACCTGTGGTGAGAGACCTGGTTACTCAGGTTGACAGCAATCTCACATTCGACCATCATGTGGCAGCAGTGGTCAGAAAAGACTTTTACTTGGCTCATCTCATAAGTAAGGGGATTGCATCCAGAAAAAAGGAGGTTATTACCTCTCTGCACTCCTCCTTCATTAGGCCGATAATTGAGTATAATGCCCTGCTTGGTATATACCTCTCCAAATACCTGCACCAACTGGAAAGGCCAGAGAAATACCTCATAGAGAAAATCCATGGCATCCAACATATATCCTATGTGGACAAGCTCAAATCACTATCACTCTATTCGGTATCATACAGACATGATCTGTGTCTTGCCTACAAGGCAATATTGGATCCTGCCCTACTAGAGATGCTCCATATCCATAAGTCTAATTCCTTGCTCATTACCCACTCAATAGGCTTAAACCTAATATGTGACATCAACAAAATCTGCCGGAGCAGCAGGTTTGTCTCCCAGATGCTGCCCCATCTCTGGAATAGACTTTCCATACATGTCAAACAGGGTACCTCGCTGACCCTCTTCAAGTGTAACCTTAATGAGTACATGGGAAACCACATATTTGTCCCAAGAGTTTCACCTTTGTCCCTCATTGAGAGGGGTGACAGGTGCTGACTGAGGGTTCTTTTTTGGGGATAAACTCTTGGCTAGGCTTGTAAGGACCCCAGGGCCATTAGCCTAGTAACCTCCTATGATCCTATGATACTGTGATCAATAAGGAATCAATCAAAAGCACTGAGAAACACTTAAAACTCAGTAAACATGTGGTTTATCCCATTGCTAGGTAAAACTTTCACCTACACAAGGCTTCTTCAGGCAATCTATTTACACAGTGATAGTAATAATTTAAATACCATCAGTTACAGTCACATGATCATGTTATGTTCTTTATGTTATGTTTCTTTTGTATATCTCCTGTTTCTTCAGTACATCCCTGAAATAAATACCACTGTAATCTACAGCTTGCCATAGCATCAAACCACTTCTCTTCATTCATAATCATATGCCTCACAACCAGTCTTCACCAATATCTGAATGGTTTTACTAGAATCTCTGAGTCATATACATAGTTTTGTGACACTGCTCACTCACACTCTGATATTTGTAATCAGTAATATAGCTAGTGTGGGGCAACAGGGCCAACTGTCCCAGGAGCAAAGTGTTAGGAATGCAAGCAGTCATCCATCATCCCAATTACTCTTTAGTGCAAAACCGGCTTTCAAAAGCTGGTATTGCATTTACTGTCAAACCTGAGCACTCTAACACTCCATGTGTGGTCTAAACTGTAGGCTCTAAGGAGGTGGATAAAGTTGTAGCCAGTATCCAAATGGTTAGGGGTGACATGTGCAGCCTATCCTTGGCAAAGCAGCATGGTCTGTTGACCATGTCCCCCCATGCTAACAGACATTGGCTCCCTCTGGAGTGACAGCAGACACTAAGCCAATTATTAAAATCAATAATTTTGTGTTCAAAATATGGCATCATCCTTGGTGAGGTAGAGTGCTGCTCAATGAAAGACTCATACCTATCAGTGACACATATTCCAAGATATCTTTTATGTCTCTTTTCATATAGTCCACTAAAGGGGTTCCTATTACATTGTCTAATGTTTAGGTTGTCGAACACCTAAACGTTGAATGTTCAAAACCATGACCGGCCAATTACGCAAATGTTTTCACAGGGAAAAAGTTTGCTTGGCCGTCATTGGGGATTTGTATATTTAGTTAAGGTGGTGTGGGGGGCATAGCCCCCATGTCAGGGGTGTGGCAGGTGAAGCCCCCCTCTTGATTAGGGTTTTAAGGTTTTTTTTTTTTTGTTGGCCAAGCAAATTTTTTCATGGGGAAAAATTTGCGTAATTGGCGGTTCGCGGTTTTGAGCATTCAACATTTAGGTGTTGACGTTTAGGCATTCAACAACCTAAGTGTTCGATGTTCTAATGTAGACCCCAATAAAATATGTCTCAGGTCATTTACAGCACAAGAACTAAAACAGAATCATATTGGCAACTGGACTGCAGTGACTGAGTGCCTGCTTAATATTGTGGATCCTGACTCCATATAGCCAACTAACAGTTATCTTCTCCTCATCTAATCTGGTGAGTGAGGCATCTGTGTGTTGTACAATGGACTCCCTAATGACAAGAGTATTAGCTAAAGTCTATGCTTGCTTTATGGGCTTTGCTGTTGGGGGATCATTGTGTGTATGCTTATGTGAGATGTTTGGTGTTCCCTTTGCTGTGTGCTGTAGTGATTGCTGAGAAGCAGTGTTGCCATTAGGTGGCTTTGAAAGTCTTTGAAGTTTGGGAAGTTTTCTTTTAGGCACCTCAGCATGGACAATCTGGGTGTGTGGTGAACAGTATGTGTGAGGGATGTAGTGTGGGTTTTCCTGACCTACTCATTTGTATGCAGGATTTTTGCCTCCAAGGAAGTTGTGTATCTACATCTCTCACATACCATGTTATTTTCTTTAATAATTAACTGGTTGTCTGAGAACATGAGACAAGTTGATGGTGCTGGGGCACAGCAGCTGCATTGTCACCTCACAGCAAGAGGTTCTCTGGTTCGATTCTAAACTGGGGTGCCTTCTATTCAGAGTCTGCATGTGCTCTGGTTTTCTCCCACATCACAAAGACATTCATCTAGAGCATTTCTCCCTGGGTCTCCGCTGCAAATTGGCTTCATTCCAAGTTGAACTTTGCTGGTAAACAAATGTAAAAATAAAAATAATACATAAAAAAAAATGCTACATTACCTTAGGATACCCAAATCTCTGAAGCTAACCACAGAGACATTTGGAAATTATACATCTGTGTTGTCCGGCCCTGTAATAGGGTGGCTGATAGGCTTAATGAATGGGTTTTAACATGAATCTCCTAGGGTAGTTCCTGTGGTTAAGAGTAGGATGTTATATAGTGCTAGGATATGGTTGAGCTATTCAGTATACAAAATAGAGTCTGGGGTTAAGTGCAAGATGTTATACAGTGCTAAGATATGATAGTGTTATTCTGTGCAAGCTAGCTGCTCTAAGCTTAATTCTGCGCAATTCCACACCATTAAACAGGTTTTGGACCTAATCCTAACTTTGTAGTGAGATTTTACTATCTAAGGGTTTGCTACTATATAGGGCACAGCTAACCGCCACTGCTGGGTGGACAGCTCTGAGCAAACTTGTGTGATTTATAGCAGAGAAAAATGCTTGAATTTTGATTCATATGCCCTGTAGCCAATAAACAGGCACATGTTGAGGTCTGTGGAGTGCTTTCCAACTCAGAGAGACCAGGTAAACACCTTTTGCCACAAGATGGATGATCCTGGAATTTCTCAATGTAAAAGCATAGCAAAAGCAACTCTCAAGTGCAAATTAAACAACAAACAACTACCAAACAATTAAGTGCCTTCTAATTCACCCTTCCGCAAGGAAATTTGGAGGCAAACAGAAATGAAAAAGCCACCCAACAAAAAATGACTAGTTTTGCCACAAAATTAAATAAAAGCTTTTAAAAATTCTCAACACAGTAGTTACCACCGTATAATGCAAATACAAGTGCAGTAGATCAAGAAAACGTTCTTATATCAGCCTGGATGGCTCTGGATGCAAATGAAACAAATGAAAAGCATTGCAGAGTTTTCTGTAAAAGAACCTTACCTCATCTCCATTGCCTTGTATTCCTAAGCACTAATTACACTATCTATTATCTATTTCACAAACGTACAATGCTCATTTTCCATTTTAAACATGTTTTTTTCATTGTGCTTCATTGGTGGAGTGAATAAACTGCTGGATGTTTGTCTGTTGTTGAATATAACATGTTCAAGGAAAAAGAGGTTAATTAGTTTAATTTATGGAAAAAAAAGAAGATAGAGGACTGTCCAGGGTTGTTGATGCTGTAAACCACATTGTCTGTTATCACAGTTCATTTGAGAATTGCTATTAGGTGGGGCATTTCCTTGTCTGTCATATCATGTTCCCATTTTTCGGTCATATCATGTTCCCATTTCTATCTGGTTCAAAGTTTTTTTGAGTTGATGTTACCTGTTAGTGAGTAAAGATTTGGTTAAGTAATCACTCAGTGAGTCACATCATTAAAATGACAAACAATGAAGTTTGCAGCATCGACAACCCTGGACAATCCCATATTTACTTGTTTTTTTTTCTGTACAATAAACTAATTAACCTCTTTTTCCTTAAATAGGTTATATTATCCCACAGCAGACCAACCCCCAGCAGTTTACCCACTCCACTGATAAGGTGCAATGAAGAAAGAAGTTTAAAATGGAAAATAAATATAAACCAGAAAGCTGCACATGCACATCTAGTTTTGTTTTTATTCTTTTCGGCTCACCCCTCCATATTCTGAGGAGAGAGCTTTGCAGCTGATGACCACATTCTGGGCTAGATGAGACCACTGAATTCATTCAAATGTTCAATATTCAATATCTACTAATGCATAGGTATCTAGTAATAGTTGCCTTTGTTTCATATGAATGTAACCTAATCAGCAAATAAATGTGCAACTGTTAACGTACATTACCTAATCTATATTACTGAATGTTTAAAAACATTTGTAATATGTTGGAGGTTTTCTCCCTAGGTCCAGGAGTGGCCTTTGGTCAACTGATGCCCTAGGCAAAAGGTCCTCATAGTGCCCCTCAGTACCCCCCATGCCTCCATCCTGGTCTACCTACACCATGCAGATTACTGGGAAAGCATCCCTGCTAGAGCAGCACCCTTGGTGGTCGCCTAGTTGGCCTATGCCTAAGGCCAGCTATGCCTAGGTCTCCACTGAAAAAGTTTTTTTTGACTAAACCCAGTTAGACAAATCCTGTAAACAAAATAAAAATAACTGAAATAATTCTTCTCATCCCAATTCCCCTCTATTATCTTCCTGCAAATCAACAGTCCTTCTTTTCTACAAGAATAAAAAAAAAAGTCTGGCTATTCCCATCCAAAAATTCACATGCTCCTTTCCTTTCCCTTCTTCAAACTTGTTTGCCACCCATTTTACCCTAACCCAACTTCTCCCTATCTTTCACACTCCTTGGGGTGTGTGCACTACATGTGCTCCCCCACACATCCCACTTCCCACATATTTTTTTAGATAAACAATTGCTGAGATGCTGATGATGTGGCATTTCATTAAACATAAATACATAAATAAGTCATTCTACATTATATCCTGATATGTCTGTAAGCCCCTTTGCAGGAGAGAGGAAGAGGCAGTAGATTCAGAGATCTACGCAATCATAGCGCCATTAACCAAAGTCCCCCCAAAATATAAAGAACTTAATGGTGTAGTTCAATGGAACACAAAAACAGCAAAAATGTCTAGAGCAAACAGTGAGATGGCGCTGTGCAAGAAAAGGAGCTCCTGTGGTAATGGTGCATAAAAATAATTGGAGAGAAAACAGCAAATTGTTTTCTAAGTTTTGTTCAGTCTTACTGGCAGCCTGTCCTCGTGGCACATCTGCTATTGCGGTAAACAACTAACATATGACAGAAGATTGATGCAGAAAGTCCAAAAGTCAGGACAAATTTAAAATGCAGCTTTCTGTGTTAGCTAAGGTCCCTTTTGTTCTGACAAAATGCTACATCTGTATCTTAGCTGCACAGAATATAGTTTTAAAATGGCTGAGTGAGAGTTACACACAGGAGCTGCTTGCACTTCAAAAGTTTACCGAAGAGTGACTCAAACATCTCCTGGATCATGTAACTCACATCTATATATGGTACTGACGTAAATATATTCTCCAATCAATGCATACACTGCAACTATCAGCTTTTTGATAATATGCTTTCTTTGAGGTGTTTACAGCTAATCTGCTTTGTTTTCTATGAATAAGTACATTTGTTTTTTAAGGGTATTCGTTGCCCATTCAGACCATGCCTAGTTCCATGTTTGGTTTGAGCTTTCACTTCAGGTGTTATCAGGGGCATTTGTCACCTTTAAACCCTTTAGTTCTTCTTTACGGAAAGTCAACCCTGACTAAAGATGTAGAAGCAGGACAAGGCAGTGGTTGCTTTAAATTCATTATAAACTGGAAACTAGTCAATGTTATCTAATTCATCCAGCGGAGGAATTCCCATTCTGACAATGCTAGATAACGCTTTAAATGTGATTAGCTATATTCTGGGTCTTTTAAAGGACCAGAGAATAAATCCTTAATAGGGTTCGCCCATGTTATATGGAAGAATGTTCACCTTTTTATATTTTTGAGGGCTAATTACATTTTTGAAGAATATCTGTGATTACTAAATGCAGCCATTTGAAGCACTTGGTCTGGTGAATATAGTGATTGTCTGTGATTGGCTATTCAAAGCAAGTATTCTCTGAATCTGCCCTCCATAGCACAATAGGATGAAGCCCTGACTATGATGCAGATCACCCGTGTTCATTTAGCACCCTTATTAGCAACAAAGGGGGCAGACTGGGGGGGATGTTTGAGAAACTCATCCATTCTGGAGTAGAGAGGCAATCTAGACTGACACATGTATTATACCTGGGGAGGATGCACTAGAAGTTGCATCCATGGTGCACAAGCTTGCTGAACACTAGCTGCCATGCAGTGTTAGGCACTAAACAAGCTTGGGAAATAGCATGAATGTGAAACCATGTGCATTTCCCAGAAGTTAAACAGCTATAGTGGAGCTCCATGGAACTGCCAAAGAAGCTAGAATCTCCAGGGAGAAGGATGGGAGGTCCTCCTGACCAAATGAGTGACTGCTCAGTACCTCTCTGCCTTTACCTATCAGACAGGTTGGGACTGGTGAACTCAACTTGAAGAATGTATAGACCTTAAGCCTGTTACCTCGCAGAGTGGATGCACTCAACTGCTACCTTCAAAAGAGAAGTTGGTCAACTCAGTAGCAGAGAACAAATGGATTGTGGGATCCTTATCTGGCAGAAGCCGAGGCTGACCTAAGACGGAAGAGAGCATGGTGAGCTTGACCTGGGGGGGTGGGGGATCTAGTCCTATTCATTCAGGATGAACAAATGTAGGAGAGCCATTGGATTGGTTGACATGAAGAATTAAAACAATTCTGCGAAGCTAGGTTATATTTTTAATAACTAGTTAAAGTTTAATTAATCTAGCAGAATGCACTTATCTGAAGGAATGCACAGTAAAGATTGTTTTCATATAGTCTTTAAATGGAAAATTAAAAATGTGTATATTGTATTGAAAAGACCGCTACAAATAATGTTCCATGCTATCTGCCCATGACTTCTGCAATGAGCATAAACCATTTAATAACTTATGTATTTTTAAAATGAAAATAGCTTATCTGATATGAATGCAATAACGTACTCTTTCTTTTCCAGCTTCATCATAATAAGGTAAGGGAACTTAGAGGTGATTTCACTAACTATACATTTGAGGTAATGAAGAGCAGGAAATCATTTAAAAAAGAGGTAGTTTGACTAGATTGTTAGCCTTTATTTATCATTTATGAATAAGGTAAAAAACAAGGTTATATTGTAATAAAGTCCTGATTTTACAAATATTCACTACATATAACAGAAAATGAGTCACACACTGAGCGAAGTTAAGCAGTCCTACAAAGCTTTTTTTTGTATACTATTCCATGCTGATGTGCCTAAAGAGAAGCACCTTGAATGGAGTTCAGAATTTGATATCACATTTTCACTGCTGTGTTCAACAGCAGTCAAAACCGACAAATGAGTAAGGCAAGATATATTAAATGGCACAACAAGGTGTTCATACAGTCTGAGTCTATGAATGGCTTTGACAGAAAAATTACAGTAAATCAAATTCATATAACAGATTTTCTCTTAACTGATGGCATATGTATGGGTAGTGGAGAATAAAAATTAGCAATTAGACTCTAAGTGAATGTGGCATGTCATATACATTTAAATTCTATTATTTCTGAAGTCACAGATGTTCATATGTTTCTTCCTCCATCACTCAACAGAAGACATATTTGTGGATGCATGTATGCATATGTGTGTACTAGCATTATCTATCTATCAGTTATATATTTAATCCTTCACCTTGTACATAATTATGCTTTGTTGAACAGGTAATTTAATATTTTAAAGTGATATATTTTTAATGTTTTTTTTACACTTCATTCATTTTCTCTTTCCACGTTTCTTACCAGAAAAGAGATAGAAATGAACTAATGAATGTCATAACACTTGTGAAACATTACCTGACACCACTGCACATATAACATCTGTTGGTCCCTGCTGGCAGTGTTTTGGAGAGGTTTTTGACCTTGAATTAAACCTCGATGACCCACGTTTAATTATCATCCAGGCACTGGCAGAACCTGCTGAGGAAGGATGGGAGTGAGTGACTGACAATGGCTCACCCACTCTCATGGGAAAATTCCACCACATGAGCTACACCTCGTTGAAGAACCATGATTGCAGCAGCTCTTGCATTAGGGCTGAGGATGGTGGTTATGTGTCGGACTCTAGCTGGCAGAGTGGGTGTGTGGGAGAACATTCACATAGGTGTAAGATGTCAGGCATTGCACCAATCCTTCTGAGTAACATGTGTGTGTGTGTGTGTGTGTGTGTGTGTGTGTGTGTGTGTGTGTGTGTGTGTGTGTGTGTGTGTGTGTGTGTGTGTGGTGCTAGGAGCACTCAAGTAAATCTCATAATCCCTACTACTTTATCATCATGATCTAAGGGTCGCCTTTCCCATTCTGAGCAAGCTAAGATAACAAGGATCAAATGAATAACCATGAAAATAGGTGAAGGGGCTAGATGGCTATGTTCACAGTGATATAGGGACCACAGAATTATAAAACAGATATTAGTAATGGTTGTTTCTTCCGAAACCTCAAACAGTCCTCTTCATTTTTAATGGAACTAGTTGGCATATTGATGCATTACTTGGAAGTGGCTGAGGGCTGCATTCTGCAAAATGTGAATGGGTGTCTTGGAAGCACATTCCCTTTTAGCAGACTTAGAGTTGTCCAATTTATGATTGGCAGTACTGCTGTTAATATCTTCCTAATCCTATAATGAAAATTAAATTCTGAGAAGTTGGCATTGTACTATACAAACACTGCTAAAACCAGTAATCTGGAATATTTAGAGACTTCACATTGTGGGCATTTATGTTAAGTATGATAATGCATTTAAGATAAAATGTTATAAAAGGCCATAGATTCACTTGGCTTTAAACTGTTGCATATATACTTTTTACTTGAATAGGTGTTGTGTCTTCGGGTAGAATGGATTTAACAGTAATGGCTGTATCAGAAGAGTAGTATTGATGTGGACAACTTGAAATAATTTGTTGGAAGTTTGCCCCAGACAGGGGTATCAGATATTTCGGGGTAGGGTAAATTTGAGGGTATGTGTGGGAAGGGTGAAGATGGGCACAACTGTGCACTGCTGTGTATAAAAATTTTGCTTCCAAACTATATAGTATGAAAATGTGCTTCACCGTGATATTCCAAAACAGTCCATCATTGTACAGCTCTTAATACTTATGACATGCTGTGTTAACAGCCTCTGCAATAGTTTAAAAAAAGGCAGTAGTTTGAAGGACCTATGAAAGTGAGCTCTCTGTACACTCTCTTATAATTCAGTGCACATTGCTGGGAGCTGCAGAATGATGTTCAGATGCTTTTAAAATATTTCACCTTAAAAGTAAAAAAAAGTAAAATAAAATGGACAGTTTCCACCTGTCATAGCTCTGTAATGTCTGATTAATGTAGAATATATGACTCTGGCTTATACAGTAATCTTTATGAAACATTTTTAAAGCTTCAGTGAGACCTTTGTTTATGTATCATTTCTTTCTAGTCAGTGAGAAAACTGAAGCGATAAGTGTACCATGTAAAGAGAGAGTAGTGCTTTTAGTAGCAGTACCCATGAGTCTAATCTATGTATAGGGAGTCACATGGTTCTTCCTGCTTCAGTACTTGTTGCCATGGTAGTAAATGGTACAGACAGTCCCAGAGTGGCTGCTGTGTATCTATGTGTCTACGTTATTCCACTTGTTCAGGAGGTCTGGGTCACTTGTGAAGAATGTGCATGTCACATAGTGTCGGTGGGTGGGGGCGGGGGGGTGAGGTAGAGTAGCATTTAGATATCTAGTTTGTACCAGCCATCAGAGCAGAACTACATAAGTACTCCATTCAGTCATGTCTTCTTAATGCTACTGCTATTGTTATACCAAAGAACTGTTACTACAGTACATGGGGAATTTAATAGTTGCAACAAGTAAACCCCTTGATTAAATGAGCAAACAAAAGTTCATACAATTGATGGAATGAAAACAATCTGACTAAACAAATCAGAACACTAAGAACCAATGCAGAAGCAAAGTCTCTCAGATCATGATCCAAATGGTTATCTTTTGAATTCAGAGGACATTCTTTTTTTTTTTCTTTTTTTTAAACAAGAAACATCTTTATTAAATAATCACTTACAACATAGGCAACCATACATTTTTCTAAATGAAAACAATCCACAACAACACAATCCTATTTGGAAGCATTTTAATTAGAAACCATACTGACACACTCCCAGTTGCAAACATTAAACGTCACTTATAATCTACCCAGTAATTTTCAGTCAAAAATTACATACTTCATTTAAGTCGTACCTTGTTTTAGGTTCATAAGTTCATAGGTGTTTACTAGGCTTATGACCCCAAGGGCCTTTTTAAGCCTAGTCATGTATCCCAAATCTCTATCAAATTCTGATACCCTTGATAAGTATAAGCAGGGACTTGGGAGATGAAACATTTAAAGGTTTCCTGTGTCCATTAGAGACACAGGTGCCAAACTAGGGATGAATTTCCTGTTTTCCATCTAATTGTCCAAGTTGCACTTGAATTGGGTTAGAGAGGAACTCTGCTTCACATGAATGGGGAGCCTGTTCCAGAGAAGGAGTTGTTTCTGGAATACATACCTATCTCTCCAGCAGGTCCTATTTATATCACAGGCAAGGTTTAAATCTTTAGAATGGGCAATTCTGGTGCTGTTTGTTCTGTGGATATGCAGGAGGTCCATCAGAGCAAGGTCTGACAATGTCCTGTATGCCAGACATAGATCTCCCCTCAAAAGCCTGTAAGAGACAGAATGCAGGGGATAGACCTTTGTGGTGGTCCACATAGGAAATTTTACTTACACCCTGTATTCTTTTAGTGAGAAACCTCTGTGGACGTTGTTGGATATGCCTGGTTAGGTACATACCAGAGGAGGCTTTTTACTCAATGATAGGTCTGATGAATGCCAAATACAGTGGAACAATGACTTCCTTGGACTTAGATGATGTACCATTGTTTATAAGTTGCGCAACATGGAATGATTTCCTCACTACTGTAGACACGTGACAGTCAAAGGTTAGATTGCTATCTATGTGTGTCCTCCCCTGTATGTGTTGTTCCCAGAATTCCAATTTTTTTCTATATAGTTTGCTCCTGCCCTTTTCTAAAGGTGTCAGTTCTAGTTGTGTTATCTCTGTTACTATAGTCACTGCATCTAGTATAGTTAGTTTAGATTTGTGTCCATTTTCTAGTGATTGCATTTTTGGCAGCCACCATAATTGGACAAAGCATGGCCTTACCATGCCTAGGCAATTCTGATTCTGTATCAAAGCTCTGAAAAATCATCTCACTCATTACACCAATCTGTCAAGCCAGCATCTCTGACAGTGCATCCTGCAGGGAATCCTTCAAGTCCACCAACTCCCAGCACTCCCAGCAAATATGTTCCCAATTACCTCTTTCTTCCCCATCACACCTCTGACATCTGCTGTCTACTGGAGGAAAAATTCTCTGGAGTCTGCTCTGAGTATAAAAATATCTATGTAAACATTTCCAAGCAAAAATCCTAAATCTTCTAGATTTTGTTGCATATTTGTGAGACATACATATATACTCCCATTATATCTTTGTGAATTACTTATCCAGTCTCTCTTCTCAATCCTTTCTAACCTCCTCTGATTGATTCTTATAGGTAGCATGCAATATTTTGCAGGTTCTACTAATTATTCATTTTGGCTATTGAATGCACAAACTTCAACCACCATTTTTTTTCAGTATATTTATACTTTCATCTTGGCATCCTAGTGGAAGCTAGGTTAAGAAGGGAGGTGATGATTAGTGATCAGCAGTATGGCTTCATGCCAGGAAAGAGCACTACACATGTGTTGTTTGCTCTGCGAGTGTTGATGGAGAAGTACAGAGAAGGTCAGAAGGAGTTGCATTGTGTCTTTGTGGATTTAGAGAAAGCATATGACAGGGTGCCTAAAGAGGAGTTGTGGTATTGTATGAGGAAGTCAGGAGTGTCAGAGAAGTATGTAAGAGTGGTACAGGATATGTACGAGGGTAGTGTGCCAGCGGTGAGGTCTGCAGTGGGAGTGACGGATGCGTTTAAGGTGGAGGTGGGTTTACATCTAGGATCAGCTCTAAGCCCTTTCTTATTTGCAATGGTGATGGACAGGTTGACAGACGAGATCAGACAGGAGTCCCCGTGGACTATGATGTTTGCAGATGACATTGTGATCTGTAGTGAGAGTAGGGAACAGGTGGAGGAGGCCCTGGAGAGGTGGAAATATGCTCTAGAGAGAAGAGGAATGAAGGTCAGCAGGACTAAGACAGAATATATGTGTGTGAATGAGAGGGAGGATAAAGGAATGGTGAGGATGCAGGGAGTAGAGGTGGCGAAGGTGGATGAGTTTAAGTACTTGGGATCAACAGTTTAGAGTAATGGTGAGTCTGGAAGAGAGGTGAAGAAAAGAGTACAGGCAGGATAGAATAGGTGAAGAAGAGTGTCAGGAGTGATTTGTGACAGACTAGTACCAGTAAGAGAGAAAGGGAAGGTCTACAAGAGGGTAGTGAGACCAACTATGTTATATGGGTTGGAGACAGTGGCATTGACAAAAAGGCAGGAGTCAGACCTTGATGTGGCAGAGTTGAAGATGTTAAGATTTGCACTGGGCGTGACGAGGATGGACAGGATTAGGAATAAGTATATTAGAGGGTCATCCCAGGTTGGAAGGTTTGGAGACAAAGCCAGAGAGGCAAGATTACGTTGGTTTGGACATGTGCTGAGGAGGGATGCAGAGTATATTGGGAAAAAGATGCTAAGGATGAAGCTGCCAGGTAACAGGAAAAGAGGAAGGCCCAAGATAAGGTTTATGGATGTGGTGAGAGAGGACATGCAGGTAGTTGGTGAGCAAGATGCAGAGGACAGGAATAAATGGAAACAGTTGATCTGCTGTGGCGACCCCTAATGGGAGCAGCCAAAAGAAGAAGAAGAAGATCTTGGCATCCATTCATCTACTTACTCAACCTGCAATGTTAGTTCCACAGGGCAGTTTGGCAACTGGAAACAACTGTTGCAGGTACCAGTCACTTCAGTATTAAAGCTGCGATATCAGGAAAAAAGTAAGGAGGTACAAAGTGCCACTTTGTTTACCTTGCTATAAATAGTACTACAGAGTTACTTAATATGTTTAATCTTATTAAAGAGCAACAGACTGAGCTTTCCATTACTTATGACATATTTAGGTAATGGTATGTCCCTAAATGACCTTGCCATTTATCTGTCATTTCTTTTTCTGTAGAAGTCAATTAAAAGGCATTATTTATGCCTTTTGTGATTGAACTGTTTTTACAGGCATATTACATGGAGCCAAACATGTATTCCATGTCAACATTTTGTATTGTGATGCATAGATATGAATTGTGATCCTTAACAGAAGTGTAGAAACACAACCATGGCCATCTGGCTCACTCTGCAGTTCCCTAAACTAGCACCCCCCCAAATCAAAAGAAAGAAGGAAAAAAAGGCCTTCTACACTCTTGCGTAGGTAACTGTAGCAATGCTGTTTGCTACAGTTGTAACAAGCAGCTTCTTAAAGATACTACCACACACTCATGCACTGAGCACTTCAGCCATGGCTACAAAAGAGGTATGGGTATTCATTTATGAAGCCATAGTATTCTCACCACCTCATAAATCAATGTTAGTACTACACTCCAGCACCACTGGCACCTGTCTGCCATGCCCACTAACAGCTTGCACCCAGTGCAGCTGCCTCCTAGTCCCACCCTATTTACAGCCCTGTGTACAAAAGTCCCAGTCCTTTATGAGCTGGGCACAGTGGTAATATACAATGTTTCCAGTGCCCAATTTACTATTCCTTATTCTTCAGCACAAGAAGCTGATGTACTGTGATGTACTGCACAACAGAGTACATCTTGTATATGTATATATAGATGCACACACATATATACAAACGTGCACACACACACACACACACACACACACACACATATATATATATATATATATAGAGAGAGAGAGAGAGAGAGAGCATTCAAAGCATACATTTGTACATAGATATCTCCTGCTGCATTGTGTTCCACTGACATACCTGATTTTGATTCACAAACATATCAGTCATTAGCATCACTGAGTGTGTGAATGGGGCAAGTTTGTCTCAGTTAGCAGGTTAGCCTCCACTATAAGGAACTCTCTTGCTGGTAGGAATTTCCTTACTGTGTAATAATAATACTAAGCAGGCACCCTTGAGTAGATAGAATCTGTAACCAGAACAAAAGAGGTACAGGAATTTTTAAAAATCATACATCATGAAGAAAAACTGCTGCCAAAGTTAACTTTATATCTAATACTATTGTATATGTATGTAAGTACATATAGAAACAACAAGAAAATCATACAATACAAAAGTGACCACCCCCATTCAATCTATCTTGCTGTTTTAAAAATAGTGACTCTCCACTAAAACTTAACTTTTTAGACAGGTAAAACTTAAGTTACTTACTTTCACATCTAATTCCTCCAGTGCACACTGCAGTGTTTAAAATAAACCATTTTTTTCATCTTCCCTTTAAGCATCTATTGCAAGATCACCAGTTATTGTAGAGCCCACAGTCTGCCTCTCAGTAGTCATCTTGGGATTAGTGCTTCTGTTTTCTCCTGGTGAGAGAAGGAGTGCAGTTACATTATTTCCTGGAGACTGCTGATCACCAGAAAGCTTAATAACTGCTTTATAGGTGACAGCTTGGAATCTGTGCTTATATTCTGATCCTGATGAGAGTAGGAGCAGAATACATTGATTCCTGACTCTTTCTAGTTGGAGTCCCTGTGACTAGCACTTGCTCTAAAACCTGCTGGAAAGCACTAGGAAGCCTTAAACTGATACAAGCACTCAACTCTCCTTGTTAATAAGGAGAAATTAATCATAGACACTAAACAGCCTATAATTGCAAACAGCTCTTGTACTTTACAAAAAAAAACACCTAACCAGGCATGTTTAAGGGTCAGCTTCCAGTGATTTCACCTGCTCACTTGGTGAATCTGGGTATACTGGAGCAATGCAGCATTTGCCTCATGTACTCAGACAAACCTCTCCTCCTAACAGCCAACACTACAACCTGCAAGAGATGCACTTACATAGCCAAACTGGAACAAAGCTCTCTCCAGCCAAGATTGTGCTGGACAATCAAGAGGAGAAGGTTAACACTCACACTACACCTCAAGCAACACATAGTCCTTTAAAACCCTCACTAACAATGCCCACACCTAGCAACACTAAACCCACATGTGCAGAGGCCCTTAACATAAACCTGCCCAAGCAACAAGGACCTCTGAAGCTGAAACGCAAACAAACACCAATCACAACCAAAGTATCACATAGCACACAACACCAGTGTGCCACCCAACAACAGCCCCTAAGGCAAGACAACGTACCCTACACTTTAGTCATAGGTGAGTCTACAGTCAGGCACACTGATGTCCAACTCACCAGGCTGAACAAGGAGAAAATTACAGTCAGCTGCCTGTCGGGTGCCAGGATCTGCCACATAATGCATGCACTCAAGTCACTCCACAACAAGTACAAATACAACTCTGTCATTGTCCATGTTGGAGTGAATGACTTGAGACATATCTCCCTGGGCTACATGAAAAGAGAACACAAAGTAGTGGAGTCCCAACAATGAGTAAGAATCACACTCCGACTTTATTCTTCCAAATACATAAAACAACCAACAACTTAGTACTTTCGCCAACAATTTGGCTTCTTCAGAGTCATTGGACCATGAAATCTGACAATTTAAATAATCCCTTCAATTAATTCTAGACCAATCACAAAACTTCAACTAAAAATCCCATACCCACAATTCTAAATATTGCCTAAACATTATGATAAACAGCAAAATACACAATTTTTGACACATAATTATATGCTGTTTAAAAATTAAGTATAAAAAATGTATGTAAATTTATACGTTCCTAAAATTTTAAAACATACAAAGCTACAGTTGAAATTCACCACACCAATTGTTAAACAACCGTATTTTGGTCAGAACATTGACCTTAAAGAAACAAATTTATCATAGATAAATATATGTTTAACTATGAATATGGTGTCCCTTCATATAAAACAGATTTACTGTGTGTTGTATATTGTCACCGCAATTCAAAGAGAAAGAGAAAAAGAAAAAATAAATAAAAATGAAAGCTAAACCAAAAATTCAAGGAACAATTTTTGCTCTATTCTTAAGTATCAAACTAAACAATACTCCCTCATTTAGAGCTGGTGGTTGCGTGGCATTGAGCCTCAATTACCATTTCAGCTCTTTAGTTTCAACCAATAGTTTGTCATCACCTCCTCTATCACCGGTTAAAACTCGGTCGATGATAAAGAAAATGAATTTCTTGAAATTGGGGCAAACTTTAGTATGTCCAAAAAGTGCATTATGTGTGTTTCCTGTTTTGATAGCCCTTAGGTGTTCTCCTATTCTATCTTTAAGTCTACGCGTGGTTTTACCCACGTAGAAAGCTTGACAGCTAACACATGTCACTATGTATACTAGCATAGTCGTATTACAACTGCATTCTCCTGGGCATGAAAGAGTATAGTCATCTCCTTGGATAACCACATAGGGTCCATCATTGATGTAACAACAGTATTTACACATTCCACATTTATGCATCAAAGACTTATGTCTCTTTGTTCCTTTACCTACTAATATATTTTTAATATTCTTGCCCCTACTATGTACCACTATAGATTGATCATCTAATATCATTTTAATATTGTTATCAAAACAAAATTGCCAAGTTCTATTCATCACTTCTATTAAGGGTGCACTAAGACTGTTAAATTTCAAAATAAACACATCAGTACTTTCTTTTGTATTTATAGTTTCTGACTTTGCACCCGATGTCAGGATAGGTTGAAAGGATGTGAGTCTCTTTTGTACTACTTCCTGTGTTATGTTTAACAATAATTCTAATGGATAGCCCCTTTATAAGAACATGCCTACCATATAATACATTTCTTTATGGAACATTTCATTGTCACTTACCAACCTTGACAGTCTCACCCTTTGACCCTTTACTATACTTTTTCGCTGATGGTAAGGGTGACAACTGTCAAAGTGTAATAATGAGTTTGAATATGTCTTTTTCCTGTATATATTACTTCTCAAATTATTGTCACTTTTCTCTAAATGTATGTCCAAAAAAATCTATCTCTGTTGCAAGCCATATATGTGTAAATCTCAGAAAGGTTGTTGTATTATTTATATATTCCACAAACTCATTAGTTTCATGTCTCTCACCTTTCCATAAAATCAGGATGTCGTCCAAAAATCTATTGTATGACAGAATGTTTTCTTTATAAGCAGACTGAAAAATAAACTTTCTTTCCCAAGAAAGTAGAACCAAATTTGCGTATACCGGGACACATCTAGTGCCCATGGCAACCCCTGACTTTTGGTGAAATAATTCACCTTCAAAACTCAAGTAATTATTCTTCAGAATTATTTCCATGAGTTCTACAAGTGTATTTATTTTGTTCTTGTTAATCTTATTACTCATAAGTAAGGATTCCCTAAAATAATGTAACCCTTCTTCGAGGGGAATCACTGTAAACAGATTGTCTACATCGATACTGAGAACGGTATAGTCAATTTGTGTTTCGAGTAGTTTCAGTCTCTCAAGACAGTGCCATGAATCTCTTAGTATGTGTTCCACTTCTTTTACCACCATTTGAGTACCCATGTCAACAAAAGCTGCCAATGGTTCTGTTTTTGAGCCTTTGGCTGCAACAATGGGTCTGAATGGTGGATTGTTGATGTTTTAATGGATCTTTGGAATTCCAAAGATCACTGGTGTTATTGGATCATTCACACTTAAGAATTTGTTGTCATTAACATCTAAAGCCCCTTGGTACAAAGCATCTAATAAATATAAGTCCAACTTCCTGTATGCTTTGTTCATTTCATTTCTTGACACACTTTCATATGTTATTGTATCGTTAAGAATGTCATGCATTTTGGACACATAGTCAATGTAAATCATAATGAACATGCCCCCACCCTTGACTGGCTTCATACATCTCAACTCTTTGTTATTGGCCAGGTCAATGAGTGTAAGCCTTTCATCCTGACTTAAATTATTGTTACTGGGAAACAGTTTTTTATTTTGAACAATCCTTTTAAATTCTGTGTCACACATCCTTTCAAACATATCTACCTCTTTGTAACTCGGGGGTACAAACAAACTCTTTCTCTTTAAAGTGTTCATGGTATTTCTGATTATGTTGTGGCATTCATTAAAAAATAATCTTAAATTAAGTTGTCTAGTACATAGTTTGAGACTAATTAGTACTTCCGCTATGTCCACTTTAAATGACGGAACAAATGTTAGTCCCTTACTAAGCAACTTAAAATGCACTTCATGTATTTCTAGATTACAAAGTTGTAAATACAAAAAACATGCTTTTTTAATACTTCACACATCATATTATCAGTTTGTTCCATGAAATTAACCAAAGGTAAATGATCATTTGCCAAGTCCAAGTCGTCAATTTGTTCATTAAAACTAACCATGGGTATATTGTCATTTATCAAGTCAAAATCATCTTGCTTCCCTTCAGACCCCTGGTTAAATTCATGAGTCTTAATTAGTATCTGTTGTAAAAAAGAAAACAAAGAGATGAGATGTATGTGTTACATTGACTATGTGTCCAAAATGCATGACATTCTTAACGATACAATAACATATGAAAGAGTGTCAAGAAATGAAATGAACAGAGCATACAGGAAGGTGGACTTATATTTATTTGATCCTTTGTACCAAGGGGCTTTAGATGTTAATGACAACAAATTCTTAAGTGTGAATGATCCAATAACACCCGTGATCTTTGGAATTCCAAAGATCCATAAAAACATCAACAATCCACCATTTAAACCCATTGTTGCAGCCAAAGGTTCAAAAACAGAACCATTGGCAGCTTTTGTTGACATGGGTACTCAAATGGTGGTAAAAGAAGTGGAACACATACTAAGAAATTCATGGCACTGTCTTGAGAGACTGAAACTACTAGAAACACAAATTGACTATACCTTTCTCAGTATCGATGTAGTCAATATGTTTACAGTAATTCCCCACGAAGAAGGGTTAAATTATTTTAGGGAATCCTTACTTATGAGTAATAAAATTAACAAGAACAAAATAAATACACTTGTAGAACTCATGAAAATAATTCTGAAGAATAATTACTTGAGTTCTGAAGGTGAATTATTTCACCAAAAGACAGGGATTGCCATGGGCGCTAGATGTGCCCCGGTATATGCAAATTTGGTTCTAGTTTCTTTGGAAAGAAAGTTTATTTTTCAGTCTGCTTATAAAGAAAAAATTCTGGCATACAAAAGTTTTTGGATGACATCCTGATTTTATGGAAAGGTGAGAGACATGAAACTAATGAGTTTGTGGAATATATAAATAATATAACAACCTTTCTGAGATTTACACATATATGGCTTGCAACAGAGATAGATTTTTTTGGACATCATTTATAGAAAAGTGACAATAATTTGTGAAGTAGTATATACAGGAAAAAGACATATTCAAACTCATTATTACACTTTGACAGTTGTCACCCTTACCATCAGCGAAAAAGTATAGTAAAGGGTCAAAGGGTGAGACTGCCAAGGTTGGTAAGTGACAATGAAATGTTCCGTAAAGAAATGTATTATATGGTAGGCATATTCTTAGAAAGGGGCTATCCATTAAAATTATTGTTGAAGTAAGACAGGAAGTAGTACAAAAGAGACTCACATCCTTTCAACCTATCCTGAAATCGGGGGCAAAGTCAGAAACTATAAATACAAAAGAAAGTACTGATGTGTTTATTTTGAAATTTAATAGTCTTAGTGCACCCTTAATAGAAGTGATGAATAGAACTTGGCAAATTTGTTTTGATAGCAATATTAAAATGAAATTAGGTGATCAACCTAAAGTGGTACATAGTAGGGGCAAGAATATTAAAAATATATTAGAAGGTAAATGAACAAAGAGACATAAGGCATTGATGCATAAATGTGGACTGTGTAAATACTGTCGTTACATCAATGATGGACCCTATATGGTTATCCAAGGACATGACTATACTCTTTCATGCCCAGGAGAATGCAGTTGTAATACAACTATGCTAGTATACGTAGTGACATGTGTTAGCTGTCAAGCTTTCTACGTGGGTAAAACCACGCGTAGACTTAAAGATAGAATAGGAGAACACCTAAGGGCTATCAAAACAGGAAACACACATAATGCACTTTTTGGACATACTAAAGTTTGCCCCAATTTCAAGAAATTCATTTTCTTTATCATCGACCGAGTTTTAACTGGTGATAGAGGAGGTGATGACAAACTATTGGTTGAAACTAAAGAGCTGAAATGGTAATTGAGGCTCAATGCCACGCAACTACCAGGTCTAAATGAGGGACTATCGTTTAGTTCGATACTTAAAAATAGAGCAAAAATTGTTCCTTGAATTTTTGGTTTAGCTTTCATTTTTATTTATTTTTTCTTTTTCTCTTTCTCTTTGAATTGAGGTGACAATATACAACACACAATAAATCTGTTTTATATGAAGGGACACCATATTCATAGTTAAACATATATTTATTTATGATAAATTTGTTTCTTTAAGGTCAATGTTCTGACCAAAATACGGTTGTTTAACAATTGGTTTGGTGAATTTCAACCATAGCTTTGTATGTTTTAAGATTTTAAGAATGTATAAATTTACATATGTTTTTTATACTTAATTTTTAAACAACATTTAATTATGTGTCAAAAGTTGTGTATTTTGCTGTTTATCATAATGTTTTAGGCAATATTTAGAATTGTGGGTATGGGATTTTAGTTGAAGTTTTGTGATTGGTCTAGAATTAATTGAAGGGATTATTTAAATTGTCAGATTTCATGGTCCAATGACTCTGAAGAAGCCAAATTGTTGGCGAAAGCGCTAAGTCATTGGTTGTTTTATGTATTTGGAAGAATAAAGTCGGAGTGTGATTCTTACTCGTTGTTGGGACTCCACTACTTTGTGTTCCCAGTGTGACCATTGTTTGGTTGTCTATGTTGTGTACATGAAAAGAGACATGGAAGAGCTCTCGGATCATGTGGCCCAGGCAGGTATGACCCCAGCCCTGAGTAGCATCCTGCCTTTGCCCAGAATGTTACTGCAGTATAAGGACAAAATGACTGACCTCAATAATTGTCTAAGCTTCTGGTGTCATTCAAAGGGGATCCAGTATCTATCTGCCTGGGATGACATGATCGACAGACCATGATGCTTTGCCAGAGATGGTCTGCACCTGATGCCTCTGGGATTCAGGTTACTGGCTAATGCTCTTGCCACCCCTATAGTGCCTTTTTTAGGCATGGGTCAAAGGACAAAACCACACCATAACAGGTTCAAGCATGTAAAATCTGAAGGTAATGCTACTCAATGGTAGAAGTTTAAACCTCAGAATGCACTCTCTCGAGGCACTCCTAAAAATGCAGAACATCGATATCTGTGCAACAACTGAGACCTGGTTCAAGACTCCAGAGAGCACCCCTGCAATACCAGGCTACAACTTTTACCACACTTTTCGGCCACCAACCCAGGACCGAAACACTAAGGGTGGAGAAATGTCCATATTCATCAAAGATATTTACACCTCCAGGCTAGTTCCCCAACACAATGCATCCAAAATTCTCCAGGTGCAACTAACACTACATAAGACTGCAATCCAAATTGTAGCTTGCTACAGATCCCCCACCATGCCCCAAGATTCTCACTACACCTTTCTAAATATACTGGAAAATATTAAGATACAGCCAAACACCCTAATACTGGGTGATTTCAACTACCCTGCCATTAACTGGGAAAACTACTCATGTACCAACACCTTTGCCCAACGGTTCTTGGAATTCATAAATTCCAACGTCCTGGATCAACTAATCCATAGTCTCACCAGAGGCTCCAATATCCTGGACCTGGTCATTACCAACATAGGAAATCGATGCTCCACACCACTGGTCACCCCCTCATTGGTTAGGTCTGACCATAAGCTAAGCACCTTTGACATCCACATCCCACCCCCACCCCCCCAGTAAGGATACATCCATAAAAAAACTTCTCCAAAGCCAACTTCATGCTATTCAAGTCAGAAGTGACAAACTTAGTGACACCCATGCAGATGGGAACTGAAAGTTTGACTGACGAATCCTGCACTAAAGTACTGTACAAGCACATCCACTCGTGCATGAATCGTGCCATCCTAAATAAAACCAAGATGCTCTCCTCCAAAAAAAGGATGCCACTCTGGTGGTCCCCTGTCATAAACAAACTATACAACACTAGGAAGAAACTATTGGAGAAAAGAGGATAATCGCAGGATGCAAAAAACTCCCTTACCAGCCTCAGTAAGAAGCTGAGATCCCTCATAAAATCATCCAAAGCTAGTTACGAAAATAAAATTGCCAAAGATTCCAAAGACAACCACAAGGCATTCTATAGCTATGTCAAGAATCTAAATGGCCATGCTCAGATATTGCTCTGAGCTACAACAGAATACATTGAATATACTGATGCCAAGGATATTGCCAATATCCTGGCAGGTCAATTCAGTGCCAACTTCACCCCCTCTCACCCCCTAAAGGGTCCATCTCAATACAGAAAGATTGCCAAATTCCGGTAATCACGGCCACACAGGTAAAAGCCACACTCTCCAAGAATACAGAATTCCATGGGACCAGCCGACATCCCTGGCTGTGTACTACATGAACTACAAAATGAAATGGCACCTCACCTAAGTGTCATGTTTAATCATAGCCTCACCTCAGGCTTCGTGTCCACTGAGTGGCACACAGCTACAGTTATCCGACTCAACAAGGGGAGATCCACCTTGGATCCTGGGAACTACCGTCCCATCAGTCTGAAAAGCCTGATCTGCAAGGCCATGGAACTTATAAACAAAGACATTGTCAGCCTTCAAACACTGGACACCACCCAGTTTAGATTTGTGAAGGGCCGATCGTGTCTCCTGAACCTGATTGACTTCTTTGAATCAGTCTCCAGAGCCATGGACAAGGGTAAGCCAGTCACACAGCCTACCTGGACCTCGTCAAGGCCTTCGATACCATCCCCCACTCTGGAATCATAGATAAACTTACTAAGCTGGGCATAAATCCCTATGTCACTCGATGGGTTGCCAACTGGCTTACTGACAGAACCCACACTGTAAAAGTAGCCGACTCCAAATCCAGCTCCAGACAAGTAACAAGTGGAGTACCTTAGGGTTCAGTCCTGGGGCCACTCTTCTTTGGCATCTACTTCTCTGAAGTGCAGGCCAACACTGAGGGGCTCTGGATAACAAAGTTCACAGATGACTGCAAACTTGGAGCCATTATTAAATCCCCAAATGATGTGGATATTCTACAAAAGGGCCTTACAGAAACAGATGCTTGGTGCCAGAGCCATGGGCTCAAGCTCAATGCCTAGAAATGTATAGTTATCCCCTTTGGGAAAAATCATGTACCCATGAATTACCACATAGGTGGCAGTACACTAAACACTGAAAGTGTGATAAAAGACTTAGGAACACAGGTGGACAGTGGTCCCACCTTCGATAACCACATTGCCACAACAGTCAGGAAATCCTATGTGGCACACTTCATCACTAAGGGCTTTTCATCCAGAAAAAAAGGAGGTCATTGTCCCACTGTACTCATCCCTCATTAGTCCCATCATAGAGTACAATGTCCCATTTGGTATGTACCACACAAGACATCTGCAACAACTGGAAAGGCCACAGAAACACCTCACTAAAAAAATCACAGGCCTAAAGCAGATGCTCTATGCTGACTGACTAAAAAAATTCCAGCTATACTCTGTCGCATATTGTCTACTCAGAGGCAATTTCTGCTTAACATACAAGGCCATGTCAAACCCAGATCTGTTGGACATGCTACACTTAAAGAAATCCCAATCCATCAGAGCCACACGCTCCATAGACCTAAACCTTGTCATCACAATGGACAAAACATGCTGTAGGGGTAGGTTCCTGACCCAGAGACTCCCCATACTCTGGAATAGACTGCTCATACATGTCAAGCAGAGCACCTCCTTGGCCCTCTTCAAAATGAACCTTGACGACTGGATGGGAGGTAGAAAATTTACCCCGGGGATCACGTCAGTCGCCCTGCTAGACAGGGTTCCAGGGAAGTAAATATTGTGGGAAGAAATAGCCAGGGAATTGTTATGGCTAGGCTTGTATAGGCCCTAGGACTGATAGCGTAGTACCAACCTATGAACCTATGAATCATGAGAAGGATTAAAACATTGTGTATTTAACAACAACATTAATGAACTGTACTCTGACAGATAGGTCACAGGGTACACGACCCAGTTACTAGTAACTCCCATTTAAAGGCTCAGCTGCAGTATCAAATCTATTACAGCATTCTGCAGGGGTAGATGCATAGTGAGTTAGTTTGTTACCCCAAGACTAATGCACCCTCCATTGTATGCATGGTGTATTAGCATGTTATCACCTAGACTAACATACAGTCCATTGAACGCATAGTGTGTATTATCCCCTAGACTAAGACATTCTTCATCATATGAATGGTGTGTTAGAGTGTAACTGTGTTACCCCTCAGACTGAAACACTCTCCATCATATACATAGTGTGTTAGCGTGTTACCTCCTAGATTAACACACTCTCCATTATATGCATAGTATGTTACCCCCTAGCCTAACACACTTTCTGTTATATGTATAGTGCATTAGTGTGCTACCCCTAGACTAATGCACTCTCCATTGTATGCATGGTGTGTTACCATGTTATCACCAAGACTAACATACAGTCCATTGAATGCATAGTGTGCTCATGTGTTACCCTCAGACTAACACAAACTCTATTGAAAGCATAGTGTGTTAGTGTGGTACCCCCTAGACTAGCACATTCTACATTGTATGCAAGAATGTGTTACCCCTGGACTAACTCATTCTTCATCATATGTATGGTAATTAAGTTATCCCTTAAACTGAGATGCTCTCCATCATATACTTAGTGTGCTAATGTGTTACCCCCTAGATAACACAGCCTCCATTGTATGTATGGTGCATTAGTATGTTACCCCTTAGCCTAACACACTCTCCATTATATGCATAATGCATTAGTGTGTTACCCCCTGGACTAACACACTCTCCATTATATGCATAGTGCATTAGTGTGTTACCCCCTGGACTAACACACTCTCCATTATATGCATAGTGCATTAGTGTGTTACCCCCTGGACTAACACACTCTCCATTATATGCTTAGCGTACTAGTTAGTTGCCCCCTAGACTAACACATACTCCATTGCATTCATTCATAGTGGAATAGTGTGTTACAGCCTTGAGTAACACAATCTCCATTGCATGCATAGTGCATTAGTGTGTTACCACTTGGACTAATGTGCTCTCCATTGTATGCAAAGTGTGTTAACCTCTAGACTAACAGAGTCTCCATTTTATGAATAGGGTGTCAGTGTGTTACTCCCAAGACTAACACAAGCATACTGTATTAGTCTTGGGGTACTCTTGCAGTATGTGTGGCATTCCTCTCTGATTAAACATCCATAGCAGGAGACACTCATTAATGGGAAAGAAGGTAAGCTTTCATTTTTTATACATATATGTGTTTCATAGTGTGCATACGTAGTATCTATTCCTTAGATGTTTCTCTCATTTTTTCCTCCACTGTCCATGGCATCTTAGATCCCACTCTACAGACACTTTTCCTTCTCCATATGCCACTGGGTGTGTTTAAATGTTTATTGCTGTCTTCTAATTGGAATCCTGTGCCTTATTCCTTTTACTTTTACTTTTATGTCTGATTTGCCTGTATGTTGGCAAAAATATTTGCATATGTTTAGGTTTTTAGAGTAGCTGCTGACCCGTGGACCTGTTCATATATACCACCATTGTTCCTGGCCATCTGTCTTTTCTACCTACCACCAACAAAAATACCATATCCCCTGGGCCCCACTTCTACAGTGCAATTATCCCTCCATATGTACTCCCGTCTCCAGTATTAGTTTATCCTTTGGCAGCATGTTATGTCCTCATGGTTTGACAAGACTATGTTTTTCACTAGCTATGTTTCCCCTCTTTTACAGTAATCCAGACATTATTTATGAGGTTGTTTATTTTCATATGACATTGTTATGTACAGCTAATGGAATTCATTCACAAAAACTGGTTTGGATTCACATTAACTCTGAATGGAAGTTCCACAGTATATGGAAAAGTGAGTATGGACAGGGTTCTGTTGTGCAACACTGACAGTTTTTCCTCTTTCCCTCATTATAGGAGGTTTATCATCTAGAAACTTTGGAGCAAGAGTCATGTCTCAGAGGATGACCTTGCTGTACCACACCAAATGCTTTGGACTCTAGCCCTGCTTTAGTAACAACGATATATATATATATATATATATATATATATATATATATATATATATATATATATATATATATATATGGATTTAAGATGTTTGCTCGAGTGAGCAAACATCCGAATCCATAATAACCGAACACACTTTAACAAAAGCGATTTTATCGAAAAAGCGCTTTTGTTAAAGTGTGTTACAAAAAAAAAAACACTACATTTACATTTTAGCAGGGGGGCTTCACCCCCTCCTTCACCCCCCATGTGGGAGCTGTGCCCCCCACACCCTCCCTACTTTAATATTCTCCCTCTGAGACCTCACTACAGTGGGGAAAAGGGAAATTTCCCTTACCCACACCGCAGTACAGCCTCAGCAACAGGCATACTTACGCGAAAGTGCTTCTTCGGTGAAAAGCACTTTCGCATAAGTATGCCCGGCCATTTAGGTTTCGGTCGTTTGCTCACTCGAGCAAATGTCCTAGATCCAGATATATATATATATATATATATATATATATATATATATATATATATATATATATATTAATTACATACACACACATATATTGTACTTACCAACAGAGTTCATATATACTGAGCTAGAATACTATCAAAACTAAGAAGCATTTTTTTCTGTCTCTAAAATGGATGCTTTCAAACATTTCAGCAACCTTATTATTGAAAATGCAGCTGTTACCTTTGTAAATAAAAGACTGGTCTAAATAAAGCTTCTGGCTAAATGTCTAACTATCTTATCCAGATAATAAATCATCCTCATCATCATTATCAATTTCTAAGCCACTTACCCAACATCATTCCTCCTGAACAAGTCACTTACTTGGCAAAGATGCTTTTTTTGCACACTGGCATATGCTTCCAGTTCATCATCATCATTTTCTAATCCATTTACCTGGCATTAATCCTCTTGAATCAGTTACCATAAGACATAGATTTTTTTATATACACTGAGATATGATTCCCAGGAATGTTGAGAAATGTGATTCTTCTATAACTAGAAAGCATCCTCCAGTCTAAATTAGGAAAATGAAGACTACTATTCTATTTTACCTATCAAAAGGCATTGGCCCATCCATCTATATTTACAAAGGATGCTGTCTTCTTATCCTAAAATGACTGAGATCTCCAACATGGACTTGAGTGGTTCATTGCTGAATATGAATCAGATGGAATGCAAACCACACCTCTGGAAAAGAGTGGATTGTTCTCTCTCTATGAACAAGAAAAAGCTGCTCCTGCTGGAGAAGTTTAAGTATCTTACACAGACACGTTATTATGATGTTTAAGAATATTAGAGTCACACTGTACAGACATGGATGAAAAGAAGTCTAGAGTAAGAGAGCAGTCTGATAAAATGCCAGTAATTGAGATTTCAGAAATGTTCCTCTTTGACGCTCTTTAGTTGTGTCACTTATCGCTCTGAAAAGATCTTAAGTATAAAATGTATCTTTGCCAATAAAAAGCATCTTCATTTAAAATAATCCAGACTTGATGTTTGTGTTTACTTGGATGACCTGTTATTGTGTTCTTGGTCGTAAGATAAGCCTTATATTCATTTCTGCAGTCCTTGACTTTTAATGGGGATTTCCCAAATTAGAAAATATTCCACCATGAATGTACACAACAGTGATCAACAGACTGTGATGGGGCATTTACTTAGAGCTGCATGTAGAGGGCAATCCCCCATTATTACTTATGATTAGCGGCTGTACTGCCCCTTCTCTGACTATTTAATATGTCACCATTAGTCTGAGAATAGGCAAATACCATGTTTTGCATAGAAATACTGTATTTGCATTTCCTCCTCCTTTGACAAATTTGAGAAAAGTACTATTTTTGGCACAATGTTTAATTTTTTACAATTCAAATGCTTGTGCTTTGCCAAAATCATTGCTTCCCTTTCCTACCGTTTAGATAGTTGCTTTTAAGTTTCAGAAAGTATTACTTCTCAGACATTTATTTTAGTAAAAAGTATGCTTTTCCCTACTATATGGTTTTGTTACAGCCTTTTCACATTGGTTTGATTTTAGTTTCTCTTTTTTATACTTGCTTGTATGTATTTGATAATGCAATCAAATAAATATTATAAATAAATTAATAACATTTCAAAAATTGCTTTCAAGTAATGTTTCCATTTTGCCTTTAAAAATATTTTGATATCAATATAATTACCATGTACAAAGCTGATGAATTTTGAAATATTAGCATTGCAAATAGAGTCTACAAACTCATCATTCAGTGTATGATGCCAGAGTACAGGATATTTGCTTTGGCTTATTACACATCTTGAGTATATTTGTTAGGACTAAATTGTCAGCTTTACCTACCCTAGATGGAATTCACATCTCTATAAGACTGCTTCAAATGGCACAATCATTAAATATTTGTGCATGCCTACTATTGCTGTTACATGTCCTGCCATTTTGTATTGATACTGTAATCAGTAATAATACTTTAGGTATAGCATCTAATATACCTGCATCCATGCAAACTCCGCATGTTCAGTTTTATAAAAAGATGTTGCTCAGTATACCCTAAAGACATGTGTACCAGTGTGCTTAACATTAATGATATAATATAAAATGTCAGAATAACTACAACAACTTAAGTGTGGAGTGTAACAAAAGAGGTATATTGAAGCGCACACACACACACACACACACACACACACACACACACACACACACACACACACACACACACACATGCATTTATCCTAGATTGTCTTCTGTTCTCTCGTATATAAAACAAAGTGCTCCTTAATAAAAATTATTTTGGTTTGCTGTACTCAGGCCCTTCACTAAATGACACAAAGCTCTCCCTTCAAAAGTACCTTGAGAGCATGAAAGTGAGTTTTAGCTAACAGTTTTAAGTCTTATAAATGAAAAAAGCAAATATACCTTTACAACTTTCTCCATTCACATAAAAATTTGAAACAGTACATTGAACTATGGTCCATAGTAGTATTGTAACAATTAGGAACTGTTACAACAATATACATTGAAGAGGTTCAGTGTTGCTCCTTAAACAACTGAAATAAATCTCATCCATTCTAATTTGGCCTGTTTTATCAAAGCCATCCAGACCTTTTGGTTTATAACTATATATTTCACCCTTATTGCAATGCTTTGTGAACACCACCACTAACTTCTTAAAAGATTCAGTCAGTTGCCAATGTCGGACCTCAAATGCACAGCTCTATTATAGAACTTGCTTTTTTTAACTCTTTATTTAGTTTTAACAAGTTCATCAACATTTAAAACAGTGTATAACAAGATAAGTGATAATTATTTACAAAAGTCCATAACAAGGGTATTTATATATTCTTAACCATTAGTATTTTCCCGTAATCATTGAGCTGCAATTGTCTGACCATAAAGCCTGAGAAAAGTTTTTAAAATCACTCCAAAAGGAAGTCACCAACTTGCAATCCATTATCATGTATAACCAATAAGCATTAACAACTTCATTACACTTCCAACATTTCATTTTTTCTGTTTTATATATTTGTGTAATTTTATGAGGTATAAGAAATACTCTATGCAGACATTTCCATGTATAGATTTTCCAATAAAGTGAGGACATTGACTCCCCCAAACATTTTAAGAATAACTTTTTATTTAGTTCTGAAGACGGTTCATTATTAATTTTTTTGAGAAGTTCCAGGTTTTCATATCTGGGGGAACAAATTCAGTTCTAATAATCGTATATATAATTGATAGTTCTGACTTTCCGTTGGGTGGCCCAGTATTAACATTAGAGAATATATCCAAGATTTTTGGGCCAGGTTTAGTTTGAAGATCTAGTGATATTTTGATTTTGTGCTGAATATATTCTTTGCAGGTATGTATATCTAACCAGCCTTCTTGATCTATGCTATATCTTGCTATTGAATATTCATCAGGATGTATTTTGTTTCCATTTAGAAATTGATACCAAAATATTAGGTTACTATTCTTGAGAGCTGTCATTATATTTGCATTAAAAGATACTAAGCATCCATTAGTGAATGCAATGAAGAATGATAAGATTAACAATTCCTTGACTAAGTAATTTGAATTTATAAACCTTTTAAAGATTGAAAGGATTTTGTTAACAAAAGGCATAAAAGTAAACTTGTGTCTTTCATTTAGAAGAAAATCTTTTAGAGCCCAGTAGAATATATTGATACCACTTTCATACAAGAATGTATTATAAGTTATCTCATGTAAAGATTTCTAACAATAGATATTTGAAGAATCTAACCACATTAATATTATTTTAAGAATTCCATCATTAGAATGCAGCTCAGTGTTTGGAAACCCAATGCCACCAGCTTTTGACATGCCAGTCTAAAGATATCCTTGTTTTTTTTAGGGTACCATAAGAATTTAAGTAAGGTATAATTTATTTTTCTTATAAATATATATATATATATATATATATATATATATATATATATATATATATATTAGTGGGGTATTAATGATTAACTATAGTATACGATTTCTAGTAAAATTATCATTTTCATCAGGGTGAGTACATCTTCCAATGTTCCAATAGCTTATCCCAATTATCTGTTAAATTTATGATTTCTTCTGTTAAACTTGCATAGTTTATAAATACAGAATGTTTGTTCTTAGATTCAATAGTCATACATATTATTTACTTTGAGAATTTTCCCAGTTAAAATGTATATGTGATTTTAAAAAAGTGTTTTTATAAGCAATGTTTTAGTTTTATTATGATTAAAATGCAAACCTGAAACCATTTCAAAGTAAGCAAGGCTTTGAGGACATGATCTAATGAGTGTTCTATGTCACTACATGTTAAGAGCTGATTATCAGCAAAAAGCTGATTTTTTATGAAAAGTCTTAATTTATTTTAAAGCCTTTAATATTTATGTTAGAACTTATAGCTAGTGGTTCTATAGTTACAACAAATAATAAAGGGGAAAGAGGGCATTCTTGTTTCATATCTTTTGCTATGTTAAAGGGTCTAGATAGAAAGGAACCTCATCTTGACAAAAGATTCTGAATTGCTATAAAGTGTTTTAATTAATGTTGCAAAATTAGAAGAAAAGTTATATTAATTTAATATTGTAAACAAATAAGGTCAGATCACTGAAAGGAAAGCATTATCACTATCTAGACTTATTATTGATAATTTTTTTTTTATTTTTATTCTCCATATCAGTTAATGATATCATCTTGTACTCTTCTGTTTATTATAAATCCAGCTTGATCTTCATTTATTAATGCTGTGAGTATATGGTTTAGCCTTTTTGCTAGTATAGACATGAAAATCTAGTCTACATTCAAAAGTGAGATGGGGTGATAAGAAGGACATGATACAGGATCTTTATTTGATTTTGAAATATGTATAATTACAGAGTATTTCCAAGAGGAAGGAATATTAGCAGAGCTTTTAACTTCTTCACAGATGTTCAACAAGGTTTTTAAAGTATTATCAGGTAGCAGTTTATAAAAATTTGGGATGATACCGTCTAATCCTAGAGCCTTGTTGGTTTTGAGACTTTTAATTTGGTCTTTCAATTCTTTAAAAGAAAAAAGACATACATTTTGCTTTTCTGTTCATTAGTTAATTTATGATGTATATTTTCCTTCAAAAAACTATCAATTAGTTCATTATTATCTAAGAGTATCTCCATTTAATTAATTTTTCATATTATTTACCAAAGCATTCTAATATGTTATTTAGATTTGTTATTTTGATGTTTTTCCCTTCTTTGTATGCAATTTCTTTAATGTGATTTATTTTGTTCACATGTTTTTATGTTATGGCTATTCTGTGTAAACTCTTTGGGTTTATTGAATAAGACTGTAGTTTAGTGTTTCCAGGATTCATTGATGTAGAATAGAGTATGTGTGCTGTATCTTTATGAAGAGTTTCAAGGACTGAATGTGCATATAAATAGTTAGCACATGCTAGCTTCATTGCCATTTTGAGAGTGCAGCCAGAGAGTGAGCATGTATGAGTGTAATAGCTAGTTTCTTTATAAGTTTATCTAAGTTAAAGTTATTAAGACTCAGTCCTAATGGGTTTGTACATAATAAAGCTTCTTGAACAGAACCCATGAAGGCTTGTCTATTGCATCCTAACTAGATGAGTGACATGGTGTCAGAACCAGGATTCCAGAGACTGATATTCAGAGCTACGAGGAGCAGAGATAACAGTGAAGGTAAACTAAGAGAAACAAGCACAAAAAGAGCCAGAAAAGAACCACAGGTAATGAAAACTTGCACAGTTTATTTTATAAAAAGAGATAAAAGAGCATTACAAGGGCACAAACCACATTATTAAATAAGTGAGAGGCACCAGAGGTTTATTAATTAAGCAAAATGTTTAAGATTAAGAGATTTGATAAAATGATTGTCAGAAAAGTGCATAAGGGATTTGAAATTACCTTGGAATTGCAAAACGAGGATATTTAATGCAAAACAGGCATATTTACAGTAAAATGAGAACAAGAAAAGTACAATGGGCATAAAAATAAATTAAATGAGCAAAACGAATATAATAAGGGCAAAAAGGGCACATTAAGTGTAAATAAAGTAAGGTGACTGCATGTGTTTGGTAAAGTGCTGTGTTTTAGCATAACTACTATTTCATATTGTATTCAGGGCATAACTAGAGTTATTCTAAGTATCACAAAGTGTGTAAAAGTGCTTACAGTGTGTGCTTGTTACTGTACATTTATTCTGAAGAGTTTATTTGTGAGAAAAGTGCAACTATTTCATAAAGTGCAGTTGAAATGCAGCCATTTCAAAAACGTTCTTGTGCTGGGTGCATCTATTCAAAAAATGCCACCATTACCGAGTGTTTCTTGTACTGTAAAGAGTTATTTAGCAAAGTACTATGATTTTGGGGGAGTTTGAATGTGCTGTGTATTGTTTATTCGCAAAGTGCAATTACTTCAAAATCTTTCTTACTCTGAGCTTCTTCTACCAGTTCATTCACACAGTGCAGTTATTTTGAGATGTTTTTTACACTGATAAGAGGTGATTTTTTACAGTACAGTGTTTTTGAGAGTATTACAGGAATCAAGAAACTGATTTCTTAAAGTTCAGTTATTCAGAGGCTTGTTGTGCTTTTGGGCATAGTTACAAGTACTGACATAAATTTCTGGCATATGTATATGTTTGTATGTTTGTGCATATTTGCAAAACCCTTCACTGGTTTGTGTCAATATGGCAGATGGATTTGGAAAGCCCTTACCACTTGTATTTGATCAAAATATTGCAGAGAATTGGAGAATATTTGAGTAAGAGTACAGATATTTTTATACAAGCAGCTTATTCTGACAAAGATGCACACACTAGGGCATTCATTTTGCTAAACCTAGCTGGGTCAGAGGCCATTGAAAGAGTGCATTCATTTCTCTATGGACCAGCAGTATATGAGGGAGAAGGTAAAAACTGCCATATTGTTATAAAGGCTGAATCAAGGAAAGACCCCTGAGTCTTGAAGTGCAAATTCCGGGAAATGTGTAACCCCCCAGACAAATATTATATTAGGCAGGCATTTGTTTTACACAAGAAATCAGAAACCAGGGGAAATGTTTGCAGCTTATATAATGGACCTGAGAAACAAAGCTAAAATGTGTCAGTTTGGTGACTTAAAAGATAAGTGGATAAAGGATAGGCTTATATGTAGTAATAGTAGTGCTGTTATGAGAAAGATTTTGCTTCATGACAGGGATTTAATGTTGAGCAGAACTATTGAGATTTATCAAATCCATGAAGTTACAGAAAGGCAGACAAGTATGCTTGCAAGTGATGAGTATGATTTCACCAGGCAGCATGCAACACATGGCAAGCAAAAGCATGCCTAAGCACATGGCAGCCACAGCCCCTGCTGATTCACCAGAGAAACCATGTAGTTTTACAGCAAGTTCTAAGAAAGGAGCATGCTCAATGCAGTACAAGTATGAGTAAGCAAAATCCAAATCCAGCTTTATTGTTAACTGTCACAGTTATGGTGCAATTATGTGTCTATAGGAGGGAAATGCTTAGCATTTGGTCAGCAGTGCTGCAAGTGTAAAAAATAGAACCATTTTCAAATGTTTTGCAAATCAAGTAAACCTCACACAGTTATAAATAAGCGTCGGTCAAAAAAGCAAGTTGATCAACTAGAGAGCTGGAATTCTACTTTCAACATAGATGGCATATCAGTAGTTGGTGAAAATGTTGATGCAGTGAAATTGTTGACAAAAAATGAAGTGTTTTGTACTGTCCAGCTCAATGATAAATCCACCAAGCTCAAAGTCGACACTGGTTCAAAATGTAATGTTATGTCAGCAGATACTTTTCTCAAAGTGAGAGCTAATGTACAACTCATTGTGGCTAGTTGTGTGAAACGTGTTGCTTATGGAGGTGAAGAAATTCAAGCAGAAGGCTCAGTAGTACTTATATGTTATTTGAAAAGGAACAGCTTGTTATTCTATGTAGTTCAAACAGAAGGCTCAGTAGTACTTGCATGTTATTTGGCTAGAAACAGCTTGTTATTCTATGTAGTCCAACGACCTGTGCAGTCAGCCTCAGAGACTGGTTGAGAATAAATTTGCTTTCTTTTCCCAAAGAAGTTCATGATATAAGCACATCTCCTAGTTCCAATTTTACTGAAGTCATTTTCTCAGAGTATGTTGTGTTTTCAGTGACAAGTTGGGCAAACTTCCAGTTGTGTATTCTATGAAGTTAGACCCACAGGTCAGTCCAGTGGTCAATCCAGCAAGAAAAGTACCAATAGCTATGTAGGATAGAGTTAAAGCTCAGCTGGATAAAATGATGCAGCAAGGTGTAATTTGTCCAGTCACACAACCAACTGAATGGGTGTTGTCCATGGTAGCAGCCCACAAAAAAGGTTCAGACAAAATCATAATATGTATTGACCCAAGAGATTTCAGCAATGCATTAAAAAGACTGCATCAGCCAATGCATACAGTCAAGGAAGTTGCAGCCCTAATACCGAATGTCACAGTTTTTTTCTGTCTTAGATGTAAAAAGTTCATTTTGGCAAGTGATGCTTGATCGCAAATCCTTATTACTGACTACTTTCAGTACCCCATTTGACAGATATAGATTTCTCAGGATGCTATTTGGAATAAATTCTGCAAGTGAAGTCTCTCATCATGCAGTGGAGCAAATGTTTTCAGTTTATCCTTGTGCCATAAGAGTTGATGATTTTTTGGTTGGAGGCAATGGTGAAGCAGAAACCTGAAGAGAGTTTTAGACAGAGCATGTGAAGTGAACTTAAAGTTCAATCTTCTGAAGTGCAAATTCAGACTACCAGAAGTTACATATGTCAGTCATTTATTTATCAGCACTGGCTTGCAACCAGACCCATCCAAGCAAGCAGCCATTCTTGAAATGCCAGCACCAGATAATGTTCAAGCTCTACAATGTTTTCTTGGTATGGTCAACTATTTAGGTGAGTTTATACCAGACTTCAGTGAGTTGACAGCACCTTTGAGAGAGCTGATGTGCAAAAATATTACATGGTCTTGGTTGGAACAGCACCAGAAAGCATTTGAGGACGTTAAGCAGAAAATTGGCACCCCACACCCCACCTACATTAAGATACTATGATGTTAATAAACCAATAATGCTTTCCTGTGATGCTTCAAAATTTGGTCTTGGTGCAGTCTTTCTTCAAGAAGGCAGACCAGTAGCCTATGCATCAAGAACTCTTACCCAAACTGAAATGCAGTATGCTCAAATTTTGAAGAACGTTTGGGAATAGTATTTGCTTGTTCAAAGTTTCATGATTATATCTGTGGTCGAGCTATTCAGATTGAAACTGATCACCAATCATTAGTTACTATTTTAAAGAAGCCTATGCATTCAGCTCCAGTAAGATTACAAAGAAAAATTCTCAAATTCCAAAAGTACAACTTCAAAATGGTCTATACAAAAGGCAAACTTCTTTATCTGGCTGATACCTTATCCAGATCACCCAGAAATACAATGGAGCAGCTTCATGCAGAGAATTTTCACTTTGACATCATGGAATTACATATTTTTTCCTGCCACAAGACTTGATGAGCTGAGAGATCATACAAAGACAGATCCAATTTTGCAAAAGCTCAACCACTACATTAATGTTGGATGGTTGTCACAGCAATCTAGTGTATCACCTGAAGTGTAAACTTATTTTTCCTTACAGAGATGAGATATTAATGTTAGATGGCATTATTTTCAAAGGTCCTAAAATTGTTGTTCCTGGTTCCTTACAATATGAATATATCCACATTTTGCATCGTGGTCATCCAGGTTCCAAATCTACCAAAAGAAGGGCAAGAGGACTAGTATTTTGGCCTTCTTTAGCAAAAGACATTGATAAAGTACTTTTTTCTTGTTCAGTATATGATAGTACTAAACCACATTTGCAGAAAGAACCACCTCAGCTAAATCAAGTTCCTGAACTACCTTTGTCAAGAGTAGCCACTGATATATTCGAGTGGAGCAATCCGCATTGCTTAGTGTTGGTAGACTCTTATTTGAAATGGTTTGCGATTGATTTACTACCCATTCTAATGTCCATTGCTGTTATTACTAAGTTGAAACATCATTTTTCAGTCCATGGAAGTACACGCAAAGTTATTTCTGACATTGGTAGTCAATTTACTAGTCAGTTGTTTCAGAAATTTGCAAAAGAATGGGACTTTGCACATATTACTAGTAGTCCAGAATATCCAGAGTCAAATGGACTAACTGAACATGCAGTGCAGAGTGCATAGCAATTACTTTAGAGGTCAAAGCATGACAATACCGATGCCTTTTTGAATTTACCTAATCTCAGAAACATACCCCATGACAATATACTTGGGTCGCCTGCTTAGAGACTTCTTATCTAGGCAAACCAGAACAACATTGCCTTTCAGTTCCAGTTTGTTGAGGCCTAAAGCTAAGAACAACAGGACAATTAGAGCTCTACTATTCAAAAAGCCTTCTTTCCAGAAGTCCAGCTATGATAAATCGAGTAGATTCCTTTGTCCATTGACAGAAGGAAAGACAGTGAGGATACACACAGTGAAAGGTTTTGACCGGATTGCTCAAGTAACAGGTATATGTAATGAGCCGAGATCCTATTTCATAGAATCTGAGGGTGTGGAGTACAAGAGAAATCGCAGACATCTTCTTCCTGTATCAGAATTGATATCGCAGAATTGTTCCTGTGATACAGACTCTAGATTTCAGAACAACCCAGACAATGCTCCTGTTGCAGAACGTGTCTTAACTTCTACTTCCATTCCTGACGATGTTCTTGATGTCCCAAAAGCTGAACATTCAACAGAGACAGTCCCAGTTGCTAGACCTGCTTCTAAGGTCTATGTCACACAATTTGATTATATTTCCAGACCTAGTTTGAAACACACAGTAATCTGGACATAATTGTATATATTTATTTAGTTCTGTATAATTGCATGACTAAGAATTATTTATATTGATTGCATGTCAATTAATGTCATCAACACTGCATGACTCATTTCTCAAAGAGGGAGGATGTATTAAAGATTGTGTGCTGATCCTTTAAGAAGCATTTCAAGGACTCAACGTGTGTATAAAGTGTCAGCACGTGCTAGCTTCAGTGCCATTTTGAGAGTGCAGCCAGAGAGTGAGCATGTATGAGTGTAATAGCTAGTTTGTTTATAATTTTATCTAAGTTAAAGTTATTAAGCCTCAATCCTGATGTGTTTGTACATAATAAAGCTGCTTGAACAGAATCCATGAAGTCTCGTCTATTGTAACCTGACTAGATGACAATTGAGATCTCGTGTTGAAATATTTCCTGATATTCCTGATTCAGCTTTTCTAACTCCATATTTGCAGCTTTGTCATTGGGTTTTAAGTTTAACCTTAATTTATCTATATTAGATCACAGATCAATCAAGTCATTGTTCCATTCTTTCCTTATATATATATATATATATATATATATATATATATATATATATATATATACCAGTGTTTAACTTTACCATATAAATGGGCTTTTAGGGTGTCCCATAATATAGCATCTGCCACCTCCCCATTCTTATTAAATTCCATGAACTGATTAATTTCTTTCAAAAAAACAACCATTAAAACCTTTTATTTTAACTATTTATGCAGGTAACATTTGACAATGAATTAATATATTTGAGCTAAAGGTTGGAGTGAATATAATGTCATTATGGTCAGGCAAAGGGCACGAGACTATTAATACATTTTCTGTTTTTGAATAAAGCTCATTTGACACAAAAACTTTATCAAGATTGGTTTGTGTTCCATATCTGAAGGAAAAATATGATACTTTAAAGAGCTTTGAAGTTTTTAAGTAAAATATTCCTTATATTCATTAAACCTGTATAGTGATTCAAATGTTTTGCTGTAGAAGATAGTCTGACTCTTTTCTCATTAGTGCTGTCTTTACTTAATAAAATACAATTAAAGTTTCTGGATATCACCACATTTCTTTTTGACTATAATATGTCTAGATACTTCTTGGCTGTTTTAGATCATATTCCAGGAATCCAATAAGTATTTATTAGAGTGTAATACTTTTTATTTATTTATATCAGCAGCAATCCTAGCATACCATTCTTGTCAGAATAAATGTCAACTATTTTAGATAATGTTTTCTTCCAAAGGATAAGAATGCCTCTTCTTTTCAAACTAAAATGAGAACTTAATAGAATTAAATAGTCCTTTATTTGCAACCTGCCTAGATCTTCAGTCAAAAGATGTTTTTTCTTGCAAGAAGGCAATATCTGCTTTATGTAATGTTAAATACTTATTTAAACAGTGAGCCAGATTCAATAACACCTACACTAAGTGTACACAATCTGTATTCCAGAACAGCCCTACCATGTTTTTGTGTTTTCTAGTCACTCAGAAAGATTATACTAAGTGAACATGCAGTCTATACATTGTGGTAACCTTTATGAAACCCCTCAGTATTTAAAGCTGCAAGAAAATCAGTTGGAAAACTAAAATTAAAATGAATAAGGTGTGAGTTATGTTTGTGTTGTCTGTTCACTCAGAACAGTTTAGGCTTAATGTATGCTTCATTGAATCCCCAGGAGTTTTTTTCTAAAGGGTTATTGAACCCATTAACATTTAGTGAAAGAAATGTATATCTTGGCATCTTTGAGAACAAATGGTTTAAAAACAAATGAACAATGGTTTAGTACAATGATTGCAGATCTAACACATGTACAATTTGTTCTGGACAGTCTAAAACTAGTATTAAAAAATCCAAGTTAAAAATAGTTTTATCCTCTAACACGGAATAATAAAATTCCTGGTTTGATGAAAATTTCATATAAACCACACACTAACAACACCATAGTTCTACCTAGTCACAAATCTTTGCTACTGCTTATGTAGATATAATAAAACAACATGAATAAAATAGAATATACTCTAACTATATAAGCTGTGCTTCTAACAGACATAACAGAGAACTAAACATTTAGCTTAATCTTATAAAATCACATTTGAGATAAGAAGCCACTATACCTTTAACAGTTGTTTTATTTCTTTGTAAGTGTGTTCATATTACTTACTTACTAATGTGTTATTCATTACTTTCTTACAACACAATTCCTCTAATGCTAGGACTTTTAAATATCCTATCTACAAAATAATGAATAACTATGTACATAGTATACTACATTGACTATTACAATTTATTGTTGAACTGTTATTTAGGGTATGTGGGATAACCTTTTACTTATGCAGCCCTGTATATTGTGTATAAAATCTTGCTGCTCATGTCAATGTTATCAACCATAGCAATATAAAGTATCTGAAATAAGTGTTATCTTTATTATTGATGTTAGCTAGGTATACCAGAATTAAACTCTTGGTGAGATAAACTTAAATTATCTGTGCTTACATTTAATCAATTTTAAGCAGCCATATCACATATGTATGTTGTTAATAGGTTAAAATGTTATTTATTTTTATGCAAGCTATACTACAAAGGGATTTCAGTTTATGTGTGCACTGTCCCTTCAGCTCCACAGTATCATACAGAATTATACATTTCTCTCCACAGATACATGACCACATACATATATGTATCTAAACTTCACCTTCTCCATATAGTTAGAATCAAATGTGAGTATGCAAGCATAAACATACACACCCATGTCTAGTAATCATCATGCCATAATATAGAATAGGCTTTTGAGGTGCCTGTTATAAATCTGGACTGTAATTTACCTATTTTTAAAAAAACAAAACCTATTAAATTTGTTATTTTCATTCAAAAAATATACTAACAGCTAATACATTGTTTAATATTTTGTAAAAAAGAAGTCATGCAGCACTTTATTTTTGCAGCTGTTTTAAAACTCAGTAAAGTTGCTGTTTAATTGCAAAATAGTTTCCCCATTTTGGTTAGACTTTAAATATCTTTGTAAATCTCTGTGGGATCACAACTGTATAATTTCTGACTCCCTTATCCTTTTCAATGTTTCTATTCCTGAAGTCATTCCTAAAAACTATACATTTTTACTATAACAAGCGTAAAGAATCCACAAACAAGCGAAAAAAAAGATTCCGAGCCAAAAAGAGACCTGCTCCCAAAAATGACCTTAACGCAATTTTATTTACATAAACAGACAGCGTTTTCGCTACTCTAACAAGGTAGCTTCCTCAGAGGTTAGAAAGAGCGCGAGAACAGCGCCCTTTTAAATACCACACAGTCCTTACAAATGCAACACTTCCTCCACATATTTTTTACATGTGGGTTAATCATTTGCTGCATTTGGTAGCATTTTAAAACAATATGATATGATAAGGGCAAACATCACAATCTATACAAAATACCACTTGTTACCATTAAAATACAAGTACCCAAGTGTACAACTAAACCTATAAATAACGATACAACTCTTAAAAATTCAAGTTTAAAAATATGTTGTACACTTTGTGCAATTTTTATCAGAGGAAGTATATGCGTGTTCAAAAGAATACTAAATTTTATTCAACCTAAATTTAAACTTGTATGATTAATTAACTTCCTCCACATAAAAAATATGTATACAACAGGAAAAAACATGTATAACATCCTAATAAAATACTTTTTGTATATACTTGATTCAAATGAACCAAGTAATTAAAAACTATGAGTACACTCATTTATACACCAAAATATCCACAAGAAAAAGTCTGTATAAGTAATACTATAAACAGTGTGTGGATGAAATAAAACAACTCTGAGCAACCCTAAAATTACTTAAGCTAAAAATTACATTACATTTTTACTATGGTCTAACCTCTCTATAGCAAGGAAAATTGTTACTAAAAAACAAAACCTCTAAATAAAACTGAATACTCAGCGACTGGAAAGGAACAGAAAGTGACCACACAGCCAAATAATTTTTTAGCGCTTTCTTCCACTCTTTAATTTTGTCGTGAACTTCTTCAGAAAAACCAGGAAGCCTCCCAACCTCCTGGTTTTATACTCACAAACAGGAAATGATGTTACTTTGTTGTTACAATAATAATCAACATCTAAATGTATATGCTGTTCAGTACACATCCAAAAGAAGTATCATGATATAATATATAAAACATTTCTTTTAAAAAATATATATATTATTCATATATACATACCATATCAGTGTAACATTATTCTATAAATTGAATGATGTTAAAACACTATCTGGTGTACAAAAGTGAATTTCAATGATAATTGATTAATTAAAATCTTAGTTTGAAACATTTTGAAAACATATCAGTAAACTATATGTCATTAAAAAGGTGTACTTATTTGTGTACTAGATTGATACTCATTGTGTGCTGGTTTTTTCATCTCTCTACTATCCTCCCCCCCACACATACACTCACACACACACACACACACACACACACACACACACACACACACACACACACACACACACTCACACAAAAAATTATACAAACACAAACATAGGTGTGTGGGTCCACACTTACACTAACGTACAAACCTGGGCTTTAAAAATCTTCTCTCTATGATATTCTCTGAAATAAATTGTACCTTATCCACACCAAAATATATTTAAAAAATGGTGGAATGACATATTTGTCTAATTACCTATATGATAAGAAGCATTTGATGTTGATCGCTTCGTTCAAACCTGGGGGTTCATCTGCACCTAGACACAACTGCCATAATGTCTCTTTTTGCTCTAATTTGTTGTTCAAATCTCCCATTAATAAACTTTTCTCAACCTGATCTAGGACAAAAAACTCGAACTTCTTGAAATCCAAACACACCTGTGAATGTCTTGCCAAAGAATTGTTTTTATCTTTATTCTTAATGGCTAAAGTGTGCTCGTAAATCCTACGTTTTAACCTCCTTTTAGTTTTTCCTACATAATAATTGTCACATGTCGAACAAGTTGCTATATAAACAACATATTCGCTGTGACAATTATGATACTTTTGTGCCCAAAATGTCCTATTTATGTGCTTAAATGTCACAAAGGAGGTGTTGCTGATATATCGACACTGTCTACAATTCTGGCACGCAAAAGTTCCTTTCTTTCTACTGATTTCCCTGATAGGTACTGTATTTGTTCTATTATCTTGTTCTAAAATACTTTTTATGTTGGTTACATTCTTGTATGTGAAGCATGGTTTTAAACCTACACATGACATAAGTTCTCTATTCCCTAGAATTATTCCCCAATTTCTTACTATGATTTCCCTTATATTCCATATTTCATTGGATATTGGAAGAGGAAAAGCAGTGTAAAATTCATCAGACATTTTACTTTTTTCATTAATACCTATTGATCTTTCTTCCATGTTACCCATCTTATTGATAATCAAAATTGGTCCGGCTACTCCATGTCGAAGCCTTTTTACTTCATTTTCTAACCTCTTTACCAAGTGTTTCTTGTATCCTCTATCCAAAAATAGATTTCTTAACTGTAATAATTCTTCATAATAGATGTTGTCTTCTGATGTTAATCTACTAAGCCTGATCATCTGGCCCTTAATCACATTTTTCTTCATATGAGTGGGATGCAAACTGTCTCTGTGTAGGTATTGATTGGTAAAACAAGGCTTTCTATATATTTTACTATGTAAAATATTTTGTGTGGAATCCATGTATAGGCAAATGTCCAGATAATTAATAGACTTGCCGTAACCACTATGTTTAAATGTCAAAAAGCCTGTAGTCTTGTTTAAATCATCCACCATACTTTCAAACTCAGTTCTTTCCCCTTTCCATACAAACACCAAATCATCTATGTACCTACCATAGAACCTTGCCTTGCCGAAATCAGGATGCTTCTTAAGATATTCCTGCTCCCAATTTGCCATGACAATGTTGGCAAAAGCCGGGGCAACCCTGGCCCCCATTGCCACCCCAGATGTTTGCTTGTAAATACTATTGTCAAACTTAAAAAAGTTATTATCTAGTACTATTTCCATTAAGGCACAAATGGTGTTGATTCTCGAACTTCGCAACACTGTATTTTGTGTGAGATAATTTCTTAAATATTCTAATCCCAACTCTTGGTCTATACAGGTGTATAAGCTCTTAACATCAAGAGTTGCAAAATTTATATCTTTCAATTCCAAATTTGACTGTCCCAGGCTCTCTAATAAGTGCCAGGAATCCCTGATGTAATACTCAGCTTTTTGTGCTATTTGATTTAGAATGTTATCTAACCAAATCGAAATGTTTTCGGTTTTAGAGTGTTTAGCTGACACTATAGGCCTAAAAGTTAGGTCCTCGTTGTTATGATGTAATTTTGGAATGCCAAAGAAATTACCTAATTTAGGATGTTCTGCCATCAAAAAATCATAATCCAAGTTATCTATTTCTTCTTGACACAACATGTCGAACAAATAAGTGTCTACCCTCCTATAGCTATTCAAAACAAATTCCATGTTAACGCTTCTGTAATTGTTGGTATCATTGAGCAAAGACATGATGTGTTCAACATAATCAGTTTTGTTCATTACTACTAACTTTCCCCCCTTATCTGCCCTCATGACTCTAATATCAGGAGTGTGAGATAAGTGGAACAAAGCTTCACGTTCCAAGTTAGTTAAATTATCTTCCATCTCCCTACTGTCCATTTTCCTAAACTCCTTTTCACATGTTTTCTGAAATACTTGCAGTGTATTTACTAAGGCTGGATTAAATGTACTAGGTCTCCTCAGTGTCCTATTCTGCTCTAAAGTATTTACAGCCACATCATTTAGAATGTATTTCAAATTCAATTTGCGCATGAACAATCTAAAGTCAACCAACAGGTTACCCATCTTAATATTATTTGAAGGAATGAAGTTGAAGCCCTTTTTCAAAACATTAACACAGGCCTCCGTCATTACACAATCACTGAAGTTTACAACACTAATACAAAAATCATTGTCCCTTAGTGGTGAAATCACCACTTCCTTCTGCTTTTCCCTTTGGGTTTCGCTTTGTACTGAGTGGAATTGAACCACTTGGTAGTCCTCTTGGGCTGTGTCCTTTGTTGTTGAAAAGGAACACCCCTTTTGTTGTTGGAATTCACAACTTCAGCAAAACTAGTAGAGGCAAAAACATCATTGTTATCAAATTCATCATTGTTACTTGTAGATTGTCTATCGATGTTTATTACCTGGTCTTGCCCACCCATCGATGGATTATTGGTGGTCAAAGACTCAGGTTGGGAAACCTGATTGTTATTTGAAACACTTGTAGCTGACTCCTTGCCCACTGATTTAGTAAAAGTCATAGCATCTCTATTTGAATTACTGTTAAGTGTCCTTACTGTCATTGTAAGAACAAATGTAAGCTTCCTTGGCTTCATAAGATGCTATATCCCTTGCAATTTGTTTTGTTTTCTTACAATGACGGTAGCTCGAAGCCTGTTTGTCTTGGCTTCAATGCTGTTATACAAGGATGTCAGTTGAGTTGTTTAATGTCCCCATCCAGAGTCCTAATTTTTTTCTGTTAAATCTTTCAATTCACCTTCGTAATGCGCTACCAAAATGCGCATCATAGCAATACCAGTGTCATTGTACAATTTAGTTAGTGCCACACACAATTCGTCACCAGGACTCACACAATTAGGATATTTTGCAGTCCTGAGACCCTTTGGTACCAAACTTCGTGAGACACATTCGTTCAAATACTGTATCTCCAGACGTAATATTGCATGCCTGGAAACCATTCTCTCTAGATCAAAAATCAACTTTTTACAATTCTGTATTGAGTTGTTATTACTTACTAATTGAATAGCCGTTGAAATCCGCACTTCCGAAAATGGATTTCCTTGCTCTTTTGTAACAAACCCCCAAACATTACCAGCGTGCTCCAACTCGTCAGGGATTTCCTTATTGTCGCCATTAACGTTTGAAATGATGTTTACATTTTTGTTCTTATTGGATGGCACTCTCATACTGGAACCTATGCCTCCTGTAATGTTCATTGCATCCACAACCTGCTCGTTTTCAATGGGGACAGATTTCCTTTTAAGACAGTTTAAAACTATCTCCGTGATAGTTTGAACTAAATCCTGCTCAGGCTTCTTGAGCTGTTTCCGCTCTTCAGCTCCAACCGCTCTATCTACGCCTGGCGTCGGGTAGATGGATACGTCAAGTAACGAATCTTGGGAGGTAACTTCTGCGGCCATCCTTCAAAATTCCACTCAGTCACTTCGAAAACCACAAAACGAACTAGAAACAGCTTCGGTAAAACCGAAAATAACTTCTAAATAAAACTGAATACTCAGCGACTGGAAAGGAACAGAAAGTGACCACACAGCCAAATAATTTTTTAGCGCTTTCTTCCACTCTTTAATTTTGTCGTGAACTTCTTCAGAAAAACCAGGAAGCCTCCCAACCTCCTGGTTTTATACTCACAAACAGGAAATGATGTTACTTTGTTGTTACAATAATAATCAACATCTAAATGTATATGCTGTTCAGTACACATCCAAAAGAAGTATCATGATATAATATATAAAACATTTCTTTTAAAAAATATATATATTATTCATATATACATACCATATCAGTGTAACATTATTCTATAAATTGAATGATGTTAAAACACTATCTGGTGTACAAAAGTGAATTTCAATGATAATTGATTAATTAAAATCTTAGTTTGAAACATTTTGAAAACATATTAGTAAACTATATGTCATTAAAAAGGTGTACTTATTTGTGTACTAGATTGATACTCATTGTGTGCTGGTTTTTTCATCTCTCTACTATCCTCCCCCCCACACATACACTCACACACACACACACACACACACACACACACACACACACACACACACACACACACACACACACACTCACACAAAAAATTATACAAACACAAACATAGGTGTGTGGGTCCACACTTACACTAACGTACAAACCTGGGCTTTAAAAATCTTCTCTCTATGATATTCTCTGAAATAAATTGTACCTTATCCACACCAAAATATATTCAAAAAATGGTGGAAGGACATATTTGTCTAATTACCTATATGATAAGAAGCATTTGATGTTGATCGCTTCGTTCAAACCTGGGGGTTCATATGCACCTAGACACAACTGCCATAATGTCTCTTTTTGCTCTAATTTGTTGTTCAAATCTCCCATTAATAAACTTTTCTCAACCTGATCTAGGACAAAAAACTCGAACTTCTTGAAATCCAAACACACCTGTGAATGTCTTGCCAAAGAATTGTTTTTATCTTTATTCTTAATGGCTAAAGTGTGCTCGTAAATCCTACGTTTTAACATCCTTTTAGTTTTTCCTACATAATAATTGTCACATGTCGAACAAGTTGCTATATAAACAACATATTCGCTGTGACAATTATGATACTATCAATCAATCTAGTACACAAATAAGTACACCTTTTTAATGACATATAGTTTACTAATATGTTTTCAAAATGTTTCAAACTAAGATTTTAATTAATCAATTATCATTGAAATTCACTTTTGTACACCAGATAGTGTTTTAACATCATTCAATTTATAGAATAATGTTACACTGATATGGTATGTATATATGAATAATATATATATTTTTTAAAAGAAATGTTTTATATATTATATCATGATACTTCTTTTGGATGTGTACTGAACAGCATATACATTTAGATGTTGATTATTATTGTAACAACAAAGTAACATCATTTCCTGTTTGTGAGTATAAAACCAGGAGGTTGGGAGGCTTCCTGGTTTTTCTGAAGAAGTTCATGACAAAATTAAAGAGTGGAAGAAAGCGCTAAAAATTATTTGGCTGTGTGGTCACTTTCTGTTCCTTTCCAGTCGCTGAGTATTCAGTTTCATTTAGAAGTTATTTTCTGTTTTTGCCGAAGCTGTTTCTAGTTCGTTTTGTGGTTTTCGAAGTGACTGAGTGGAATTTTGAAGGATGGCCGCAGAAGTTACCTCCCAAGATTTGTTACTTGACGTATCCATCTACCCGATGCCAGGCGTAGATAGAGCGGTTGGAGCTGAAGAGCGGAAATAGCTCAAGAAGCCTGAGCAGGATTTAGTTCAAACTATCACGGAGATAGTTTTAAACTGTCTTAAAAGGAAATCTGTCCCCATTGAAAACGAGCAGGTTGTGGATGCAATGAACATTACAGGAGGCATAGGTTCCAGTATGAGAGTGCCATCCGATAAGAACAAAAATGTAAACATCATTTCAAACGTTAACGGCAATAATAAGGAAATCCCTGACGAGTTGGAGCACGCTGGTAATGTTTGGGGGTTTGTTACAAAAGAGCAAGGAAATCCATTTTTGGAAGTGCGGATTTCAACGGCTATTCAATTAGTAAGTAATAACAACTCAATACAGAATTGTAAAAAGTTGATTTTTGATCTAGAGAGAATGGTTTCCAGGCATGCAATATTATGCCTGGAGATACAGTATTTGAACGAATGTGTCTCATGAAGTTTGGTACCAAAGGGTCTCAGGACTGCAAAATATCCTAATTGTGTGAGTCCTGGTGACGAATTGTATGTGGCACTAACTAAATTGTACAATGACACTGGTATTGCTATGATGCGCATTTTGGTAGCGCATTATGAAGGTGAATTGAAAGATTTAACAGAAAAAATTAGGACTCTGGATGGGGACATTAAACAACATAGCTGTTTTTCTCAATTGACATCCTTGTATAACAGCATTGAAGCCAAGACAAACAGGCTTCGAGCTACCATCATTGTAAGAAAGCAAAACAAATTGCGAAGGGATATAGCATCTTATGAAGCCAAGGAAGCTTACATTTGTTCTTACAATGATAGTAAGGACACTAACAGTAATTTAAATAGAGATGCTATGACTTTTACTAAACCAGTTGGTAAGGAGTCAGCTACATGTGTTTCAAATAACAATCAGGTTTCCCAACCTGAGTCTTTGACCACCAATAATCCATCGATGGGTGGGCAAGACCAGGTAATAAACATCGATAGACAATCTACAAGTAACAATGATGAATTTGATAATAACGATGTTTTTGCCTCTACTAGTTTTGCTGAAGTTGTGAATTCCAACAACAACAAAAGGGGTGCTCCTTTTCAACAACAAAGGACACAGCCCAAGAGGACTACCAAGTGGTTCAATTCCACTCAGTACAAAGCGAAACCCAAAGGGAAAAGCAGAAGGAAGTGGTGATTTCACCACTAGGGGACAATGATTTTTGTATTAGTGTTGTAAACTTTAGCGATTGTGTAATGACGGAGGCCTGTGTTAATGTATTGAAAAAGGGCTTCAACTTCATTCCTTCAAATAATATTAAGATGGGTAACCTGTTGGTTGACTTTAGATTGTTCATGCGCAAATTGAATTTGAAATACATTCTAAATGATGTGGCTGTAAATACTTTAGAGCAGAATAGGACACTGAGGAGACCTAGTACATTTAATCCAGCCTTAGTAAATACACTGCAAGTATTTCAGAAAACATGTGAAAAGGAGTTTAGGAAAATGGACAGTAGGGAGATGGAAGATAATTTAACTAACTTGGAACGTGAAGCTTTGTTCCACTTATCTCACACTCCTGATATTAGAGTCATGAGGGCAGATAAGGGGGGAAAGTTAGTAGTAATGAACAAAACTGATTATGTTGAACACATCATGTCTTTGCTCAATGATACCAGCAATTACAGAAGCGTTAACATGGAATTTGTTTTGAATAGCTATAGGAGGGTAGACACTTATTTGTTCGACATGTTGTGTCAAGAAGAAATAGATAACTTGGATTATGATTTTTTGATGGCAGAACATCCTAAATTAGGTAATTTCTTTGGCATTCCAAAATTACATCATAACAACGAGGACCTAACTTTTAGGCCTATAGTGTCAGCTAAACACTCTAAAACCGAAAATATTTCGATTTGGTTAGATAACATTCTAAATCAAATAGCACAAAAAGCTGAGTATTACATCAGGGATTCCTGGCACTTATTAGAGAGCCTTGGACGATCAAATTTGGAATTCAAAGACATAAACTTTGCAACTCTTGATGTTAAGAGCTTATACACCTGTATAGACCAAGAGCTGGGATTAGAATATTTAAGAAATTATCTCACACAAAATACAGTGTTGCGAAGTTCTAGAATTAACACCATTTGTGCCTTAATGGAAATAGTACTAGATAATAACTTTAAGTTTGACAATAGTATTTACAAGCAAACATCTGGGGTGGCAATGGGGGCCAGGGTTGCCCCGGCTTTTGCCAACATTGTCATGGCAAATTGGGAGCAGGAATATCTTAAGAAGCATCCTGATTTTGGCAAGGCACGGTTCTATGGTAGGTACATAGATGATTTGGTGTTTGTATGGGAAGGGGAAAGAACTGAGTTTGAAAGTATGGTGGATGATTTAAACAAGACTACAGGCTTTTTGACATTTAAACATAGTGGTTACGGCAAGTCTATTAATTATCTGGACATTTGCCTATACATGGATTCCACACAAAATATTTTACATAGTAAAATATATAGAAAGACTTGTTTTACCAATCAATACCTACACAGAGACAGTTTGCATCCCACTCATATGAAGAAAAATGTGATTAAGGGCCAGATGATCAGGCTTAGTAGATTAACATCAGAAGATAACATCTATTATGAAGAATTATTACAGTTAAGAAATCTATTTTTGGATAGAGGATACAAGAAACACTTGGTAAAGAGGTTAGAAAATGAAGTAAAAAGGCTTCGACATGGAGTAGCCGGACCAATTTTGATTATCAATAAGATGGGTAACATGGAAGAAACATCAATAGGTATTAATGAAAAAAGTAAAATGTCTGATGAATTTTACACTGCTTTTCCTCTTCCAATATCCAATGAAATGTGGAATACAAGGGAAATCATAGAAAGAAATTGGGGAATAATTCTAGGGAATAGAGAACTTATGTCATGTGTAGGTTTAAAACCATGCTTCACATACAAGAATGTAACCAACATAAAAAGTATTTTAGAACAAGATAATAGAACAAATACAGTACCTATCAGGGAAATCAGTAGAAAGAAAGGAACTTTTGCGTGCCAGAATTGTAGACAGTGTCGATATATCAGCAACACCTCCTTTGTGACATTCAAGCACATAAATAGGACATTTTGGGCACAAAAGTATCATAATTGTCACAGCGAATATGTTGTTTATATAGCAACTTGTTCGACATGTGACAATTATTATGTAGGAAAAACTAAAAGGATATTAAAACGTAGGATTTACGAGCACACTTTAGCCATTAAGAATAAAGATAAAAACAATTCTTTGGCAAGACATTCACAGGTGTGTTTGGATTTCAAGAAGTTCGAGTTTTTTGTCCTAGATCATGTTGAGAAAAGTTTATTAATGGGAGATTTGAACAACAAATTAGAGCAAAAAGAGACATTATGGCAGTTGTGTCTAGGTGCAGATGAACCCCCAGGTTTGAACTAAGCGATTATCATCAAATGCTTCTTATCATATAGGTAATCAGACAAATATGTCCTTTCACCATTTTTCTGAATACAATTTGGTGTGGATATGGTATTACTTATTTTAGAGAATATCATAGAGGGATGATTTTTAAAGCCCAGGTTTGTATGTTAGTGTAAGTGTGGACCCACACATGTATGCTTGTGTTTGTATGTTTTTTTGTGTGAGTGTGTGTGTGTGTGTGTGAGTGTATGTGTGTGTGTGTGTGTGTGAGTGTATGTGTGGGGGGAGGATAGTAGAGAGATGAAAAAACCAGCACACAATGAGAATCCACCTAGTACACAAATAAGTACACCTTTTTAATGACATATAGTTCACTAATATGTTTTCAAAATGTTTCAAACTAAGATTTTAATTAATCAATTATCATTGAAATTCACTTTTGTACACCAGATAGTGTTTTAACATCATTCAATTTATAGAATAATGTTACACTGATATGGTATGTATATATGAATAATATATATATTTTTTAAAAGAAATGTTTTATATATTATATCATGATACTTCTTTTGGATGTGTACTGAACAGCATATACATTTAGATGTTGATTATTATTGTAACAACAAAGTAACATAATTTCCTGTTTGTGAGTATAAAACCAGGAGGTTGGGAGGCTTCCTGGTTTTTCTGAAGAAGTTCACGACAAAATTAAAGAGTGGAAGAAAGCGCTAAAAAATTATTTGGCTGTGTGGTCACTTTCTGTTCCTTTCCAGTCGCTGAGTATTCAGTTTTATTTAGAAGTTATTTTCGGTTTTACCGAAGCTGTTTCTAGTTCGTTTTGTAAAAAACAAAACCTATTAAATTTGTTATTTTCATTCAAAAAATATACTAACAGCTAATACATTGTTTAATATTTTGTAAAAAAGAAGTCATGCAGCACTTTATTTTTGCAGCTGTTTTAAAACTCAGTAAAGTTGCTGTTTAATTGCAAAATAGTTTCCCCATTTTGGTTAGACTTTAAATATCTTTGTAAATCTCTGTGGGATCACAACTGTATAATTTCTGACTCCGTTATCCTTTTCAATGTTTCTATTCCTGAAGTCATTCCTAAAAACTATACATTTTTACTATGGTCTAACCTCTCTATAGCAAGGAAAATTTTACTAAAAATTGGAAATCCAGTCTATTCCAGTCTTTAAAGTTGAGTTTATTCATCTTGTGGAATACATTTGTAAGAATAAGATTTCTACTATAAAAGCAAGGACTAACAACACAACTCATCATTTAATTGCTTGGACAAAATTGTCTAATCTGTTAGGGAAATATTAAGTGTTCTCCTATGTATATTGCTGTTTTAATTGTTAACATTGTTTATAGTTTTTTTTTTCTTGTTACTATACTGTTAAGTTATTATGTTATAAATTGAATAAAACTGTTTTGGAAAAAAAAAAAACAAATTCGGAACGCCCGAACCAAACTCTAAAACCACTTGATAGTTAGCGACTGTTGAAATTAAGAAAGAAGCTGCAAAGCCAGATGAATTAAGCGCTTTCTTTCACTTTATTGTCAGCGTGAACTTCCTCAGAAAACCAGGATGCCTCCCAACATCCTGGTTTTAAAGTCATACACAGGAAATGATGTAAATCCCAAATGACAATAATGACATATTTAAATAATATATTATGTATAAAAACAATGTATATCTAAGCACATTATTAAAAATACTTTAAATACATAGTCTGTTGTAACTTAGTACATTGTTACTAAAATGATGACACCTGAAATAAAAACCGAAGTTTAATGACCAAGTGTCAAAACTTTTTGAATCAACCTAAGCGAACTTATGTCCATATTTTAAGTATAAGCTAGTTGATAGTAACAACTCCACCTGTTATTACTTCTTAAATGCAAAACCATGATTTACTAGTATAAAACATAAGAAAAATATTGACACAATTTAAACCATGAGAATTGTGATCCCATGGGAACGTTTCAAAACATGTTTAATACAACAATATCAAAATACTGAACAGAAATCACCGGAAGTATCCCGTAATGGATTGGTCATTCACTTTTGAATTCTTGTCCGAATGACTTTGTCACTAGTGGAATACAATCACATTCTTAAATTTTTTGACCCTCCACATGACACAGAAATGCAAATTTGTGACACTCGATAAAAATTGACTCTTATAGGAACATAATTTAAAATGGAGGAAAGCCAACTGTATTTGAAAAACGCGGACTAGAGATATGTCTTTGATCAACATGGAGATGTCTACTACTCCAAATAATGATATCTTATAACTAAGGTGGAACTAATACAATTGTGTGTGATTTTTGGACAATAATGTCCTAAATGTGTGAATATACTCATGCCCTCTTCTATCTTAGACCTTTCTGTATATATATATGTGTCCTTACACAGGTGAACTTGAACCAATGAATACACTCTTTTAACATCTTGAATGTATGTGTGTATGTCCTGATGGAATGTCCAGATTCTACCTGAAACTGAAGCATACACAATGAAAAGACACCCTTAAAACATGTAGACACATAATCATATGATTGATCTTTTATGAATGTGCCTTTCCATGTTGATATTGAACTAGTAGAATAAATTGTTGGATTAATTTATCTATACGACAAAAAACACTTGATTAATCCAACAATTTATTCTACTAGTTCAAAGGGTGTCTTTTCATTGTGCATGCTTCAGTTTCAGGTAGAATCTGGACATTTCATCAGGACATACACACATGCATTCAAGATGTTAAAAGAGTGTATTCATTGGTTCAAGTTCACCTGTGTAAGGACACATATATATATACAGAAAGGTCTAAGATAGAAGAGGGCATGAGTATATTCACACATTTAGGACATTATTGTCCAAAAATCACACACAATTGTATTAGTTCCACCTTAGTTATAAGATATCATTATTTGGAGTAGTAGACATCTCCATGTTGATCAAAGACATATCTCTAGTCCGCGTTTTTCAAATACAGTTGGCTTTCCTCCATTTCAAACTATGTTCTTATAAGAGTCAATTTTCATTGAGTGTCACAAATTTGTATTTTTGTGTTATGTGGAGGGTCAAAAAATTCAAGAATTTGATTGTATTCCACTAGTCACAATGTCATTTGGACAAGAATTCAAAAGTGAATGACCAATCCATTACGGGATACTTCCGGTGATTTCTGTTCAGTATTTTGATATTGTTGTATTAAACATGTTTTGAAACGTTCCCATGGGATCACAATTCTCATGGTTTAAATTGTGTCAATATTTTTCTTATGTTTTATACTAGTAAATCATGGTTTTGCATTTAAGAAGTAATAACAGGTGGAGTTGTTACTATCAACTAGCTTATACTTAAAATATGGACATAAGTTTGCTTAGGTTGATTCAAAAAGTTTTGACACTTGGTCATTAAACTTCGGTTTTATTTCAGGTGTCATCATTTTAGTAACAATGTACTAAGTTACAACAGACTATGTATTTAAAGTATTTTTAATAATGTGCTTAGATATACATTGTTTTTATACATAATATATTATTTAAATATGTCATTATTGTCATTTGGGATTTACATCATTTCCTGTGTATGACTTTAAAACCAGGATGTTGGGAGGCATCTTGGTTTTCTGAGGAAGTTCACGCTGACAATAAAGTGAAAGAAAGCGCTTAATTCATCTGGCTTTGCAGCTTCTTTCTTAATTTCAACAGTCGCTAACTATCAAGTGGTTTTATGTTTTGGAAAAAAGATGAGGGTAGGGAAGCCTTATGTATTCAAAAATAAACAAAACTTTTTGTAACTTAAAAATGTATCCTGACCTTATTAATGAAGGTTTACATAATCCCTTTATAGCAGCATTATATGATATATAGAGGTTGCTTTTGAGTAACCCACTTTGAGATATTTTCCCTTGTGTACCATGTTTCTTTACCCCACCCAGTCTTGCAGTTCCTACCACAAGTTTCCTTAGAAAAGAAGCTTCTTTTGTTTCACTGAAGTAGTAATACTGAGTATAAATTAAAAAAAAAATTTTGTTTTAACTAACAAAATAATTTCTAAACTCGATGATTAATTTAAAGAAGTCTTCAAAACCATTCCAATAATATCTATTTTAACGTTCCATTCAAAAGTTTCCTTCATTTCCTGTTTCTGGAGGGGTTAGAGGTCATGTAGCATTTGCTTTCCCAAGTGCTGTTCAAAATGAAACCAGTCTGCTGTGATAACTCAGATAAGCTTGTGCCATTAAGAAAAATACTTTTCAAACACTTTTAAACTTTCAGGTGGGAATATAAGGTAAAAGCAAGATGATAGAAGTTAAAAGGGCTTGACATAGTGCTGGGCATAGCCAGCCTTAAGCACAGGCCGACTAGGCAGCTGTCTAGGGCACCATTCTAGCAGGGGTGCTTTTCCAGTAATCTGGTTGGTGTATGTAAACTAGGATGGGAGCACTGGGTGGTGTGAGGCTGGGGTGCTGTGGAGCCCTTTTGCCCAGGGCACCAGTTGACCAAAGTCTGGCCCTGGTGCTGGGGTAGTCAGGGTCTATGTAAAACTGATACTTTAACAGGTTTAGTGAAGAAAAAAGAAAAGAGTTAAAATAAGCCCAATTGAAAGTAAAAATCATTAAGTACACATTATTTAAACATTTCTCCAACATTTACTAGGAAGGCTGTTGATTATTTAAATGTATAAATTTAACAGAAAACCATGACAGAACATATCTGCACATTTTCTTTTAGTACATTGTTTTAAATAATACTTTATATCAAACCCACACTAATTATCATTACTTATATGTCTTCTTATTGATATTTAGAATGGCAAAATGGTGTACGGAGTGGAAAAAATGCACCAAGAAACACCAGAATCACATTCCAAGTAGCCAAGAACCAGACTTGCTAGTATCAAATAAAAATATTTAATTCCACAACAAGAAAGACTAAGTAGTAACACAGTCAAGCGCTTTCGTCATCCAAGACTTCTTCAGAACTGTGCAATACATCATTGACACACCCTAAATAAGCAGTCCCTCCCATTTAACACACTAATTAAACTTAAAACATACACCCTAAAAATAATTCTAAAACAGCAATACATATTACATAAATAAAATTTTAAACTAGTACAAAGTGTTTAACAAGTATGGCATATAATAACACCAATACTATAACTTAGTAGCCCTATGTTTCAACTCTGGCATAATACAAATGTGGTCATTAATACCAGGGGCTACAGTGGCATTCAAACAAATTTGCCATCGCATTTCAGCCCTGTCCAATTTGTTGGTCCAGTCACCCCCTCTAATGTCCATATCTACCACCTCCAAAATACCAAAATGGAAAAAGTGGTCAGGATTGAGGTTAATATGCCGGAATAGTGCATTATTGTTGTCCCTGTTCCTAATACTACATAGGTGTTCATAAATTATTCTCCAAAACCTCCTTTCGTTTTACCTATATAGAAATTGTGACAATCCTGGCATACAGCAATATAGACTACACTGTTGGTGTTACAAGTTCCAGTGGCCAACCTAACTTCAAAGTCATTGGAACCTAAGCAAACAGTAGGGCATGAGATAATGTATTTACAATACTTGCATGCCCCACACTTGGTAGTTCCATTAATATTCTTATTCTTACTCTCAATAGGATGTTCTAACAAGTTTTTCAAATTCCTGTTGGTCCTATAGGAAAAATGGGTATCTTGCCTAAAACAACCATCAATTCTTGGTTAACTTTGAATGAAACCCAATTTTTCCTTATAATCTCTTTAATGAGGTTCGAAGTGTCCCCAAAAGTCAGAACCATAGAATAAGAGAAGTCATTATTTTGTTGGTGAGTGACTTTAAGTTCCTTATTCTGGCTAACCCCAAGTAGAGGTTTGTACCTATTACCCCATTCACTTGTGACCTGCTCACTAATGGTAACCACAGAGTCCGATGGGTACCCACTGGCTACAAACCTCAATAGAGAGATTATAAAGAAAAATTGGGTTTTATTCAAAGTGAATCAAGAATTGATGGCTGTTTTAGGCGAGGTACTCATTTTCTCCTATAGGACCAACAGGAATTTGAAAAACTTGTTAGAACATCCTACTGAGAGTAAGAATAAGAATATTAAGGGGAACTACCAAGTGTGGGCAGGCAAGTATTGTAAATACATTATCTCATGCCCTACTGTTTGCTTAGGTTCCAATGACTTTGAAGTTAGGTTGGCCACAGGAACTTGTAACGCCAACAGTGTAGTCTATATTGCTGTATGCCAGGGTTGTCACAATTTCTATATAGGTAAAATAGAAAGGGCGTTTTGGAGAAGAATTTATGATCACCTATATAGTATTAGGAAAAGGGATGACAATAATGCACTATCCCAGCATATTAACCTCAATTCTGATCACTTTTTCCATTTTGGTATTTTGGAGGTGGTAGGTATGGACATTAGAGGGGGTGACTGGACCAACAAATTGGACAGGGCTGAAATGTGATGGCAAATTTGTTTGAATGCCACTGTAGCCCCCTGTATTAATAACCACATTTGTATCAAGCCAGAGTTGAAACATAGGGCTACTAAGTTATAGTATTAGTGTTATTATATACCATACTTTTCAAACACTTTGTACTAGTTTAAAATTTTATTTATGTACTATGTATTGCTGTTTTAGAATGATTTTTTAGCGTGTATGTTTTTAAAGTTTAATTAGTGTGTTAAGTGGGGGGGGGCTGCTTATTTAAGGTGTGTCAATGCTGTATTATACAGTTCTGAAGAAGTCTTGGATGATGAAAGCGCTTGACTGATTGTGTTACTACTGAGTCTTTCTTGTTGTGGAATTAAATATTTTTATTTGATACTACTGAGTCTGGTTCTTGGCTACTTGGAGTGGTGATTCTGTTTTTTCTTATTGATATTTAAATAAAGTGAACTATAAAACTTTAATCAGTTGTTTAAACATAGATTATACATTTCATATTAACACCACCACAAATTGAAACTTTAGAACCTTCAAACCACAACAGCTCACAGCTCCAGATCAGGTGAGACAAAGGAGTTGCAAATAAATGCCAAACTTTATTGGTAACGGTTAACCGCTTTCTTCTCCTTCAAGAGACTTCATCAGAACAAATTTCATTACAAACCCAGCCCTTAAATACCCTTGCTTAATGATGTCACATGAATCACTTAATTACACCTTAAAAACACACTACATAATTTATCAAAAAATAAGTAAATAAATAAATGAATAAAACTCACTCATATTAAGTTTAACTCACATCGTAAAACATTTAAAACATTAAAACACATCTCATATTTAATTTAATTGTGTTTGTAGGACACTTCAAACCATCTAGCCCATAATATGTTTTAATTTTAAAATACATGCAATATTAACTGCTTCATTTAATCCAGGAAATTGGGTGGCATCCAACCTTAACTGCCATCTCAATTCACTTGCATCCAAGTGCAAGTCTACTATTTTACCCTGAGGGTCCTTTACTATATGATCAATAGCCAAAAATTTAAATGAGTGTGTCCCATTGTCTTTAATATGTCTAAATAAAGCGTTAGTAATTTTTCTTTTCTGTATGTCATAAAGATGTTCACTGATGCTTATCTTAATTGCTGTGGAGGTCTTTCCTACATAAAATGCCAAACATTTTTGACATTTAGCCAAATAAACCACATTAACACTACTACAATTGTAGTGTCCTTTTATAGAGATAGAATTGTTTTTATTCAATTTAAACTGCTCTCCTGTTTCAAAGATGTGGCAACAACAATTGCACTTTCCACATTTTGTATTACCTTTAGCTCTATATGAAAGGCCATGTGCATTTTCATTATGCTCAGACATGTTTTTAAGGGACCATCCTTCCTATATACAATACTGGGGGGACACTTTCCAACGTTTGTCCCTACATTCAGGTCAAAAGCCAGGATTTTCCAGTTATTGACAACCGCCTGGGTGATACTCCCAGAATCCAGGTTAAAAGTAGTTATAAACCTGAATCCCGCTTCATTTCCCCTGAGTCTGTGATTAACAACCAGTTCACTTTGCAGCCTATGAGGCCCACCCAAAACTGGTACATAAATACTTTTGTACCTTTTACCTATCACTTCCTTGGATAATTCTTCCAACAAATACAGGGGATAGCCCCTTTTGACAAACATGTTGACTATAAAACTAATTCCATCATGAAAATACTCATCATGACTAACCATCCTGGTAGCCCTTACCAGCTGGCCTTTGATAATTTCTCTTTTTTGATGTAAAGAGTGACAACTTTTAAATTCTATATAGGAATTTGAAAAAGTTGGCTTTCTATATATCTTAGAATATAGGAGACCATTAATCTTATCAACAATCAACTCTATGTCTAAATATGTGATTTGTTCTTCACTAAAACAGTAGGTTAATTTTAAGAACTCCACTGTGTTGTTAATGTAACAAATACATTCATCTAACTCTTGTTGACTACCCCTCCACAACAAAAAAACGATCATCCAGGAATCTAGTATAATGTAAATTTTTTGTCCAATAGCTACTTTTCATTTAAAATTCCTGTTCCCAGTATGACATTACAAAATTTGCAAATATGGGAGCACATGCAGCCCCCATGTCTACCCCAGTGGCTTGTTTAAAATATCGCCCTTCAAAATGTATATAATTATTGTTTAATACCAATTCAATCAGGGCAATAATTTTATTAATGGTTTCCTGGTCATACATTCTAGTTTTTGCTAACTGAACCTCCAACCATATTATACCTTCAAAATGTGATATAATACTGAACAAATTAACAATGTCCACAGTAACCATGATCAACCCAGGTTCCCATTTTATTTCATTTAGTTTCTTTAAGAAATGCCACAAATCTTGTGTAATATATTCAAATATTTGTAAGCCTTTCTGTAAACAATGATCAATATACTTGCTCATATAGCAAGTTTTTGATCTATTACCATCCACAATAGGCCTAAAACTTAAATTAGTAAGGCCCTTATGAATCTTTAGTATTCCAAAAATATTCAGAATCATGGGATAGTCATTTTTTATATAATTATATTCATCAAGGCTAATTCGGCCTTGAAAGAACATATCATCCAATGCTAGATCTATCTTTCTATAAGCAATGTGTATCTCATTTAAGGAGCTTTCCTCATATGTACTATCCATAAGCAGCACATTCATTTTGTTTAAATATTCCACCCTATTCATTAAAACCGCTCCACAACCTTTATCGGGTTTCATTATGCACACTGTTTTGTCTTTAACAAAATCATTTAATAAGGTTAATTCACCACTGTTCAAATTACAATAATTCTTCCCATGGGACTGTTTAAAGTGCTGCCTTATTTGTTTTTCACACATTCTTTCATAAACCCGAATGGAATTATTCAAAGGGGGATTAAAAGTACTTGGTTTTCTTAATAAAACATTTTCATTATCATTTCCATTCACATTTAATTCATTACCCCCTTTACCAAACCATACTTTAAGGTTTAATTTATGAGTAAAACATTTTAAATCTATTAAAGCATTTACAATATTTCCCCTTCTTGCAGGCACAAAGGTGAACCCCTTGGCCAAAAAAATCAGCATGTGCTGTTTGTACTACTTTAGTGGAATATTTATATATTTTAAATATTTTTTTTTTTATTTTTAAATCTTTATTACTGTTATTGACTATTTTACATATTTCACCCAGTGCAACAGTACCACTTCTCTCATCGTTTACATTTAGTAATGGCCCATCAGTTTTATCATTAGAATTCCTTAAAAAGTTAAAATCATCCACTAAACATTAGAAGCAATCTCATTTTCCACATTTAAATTAGTGCCATCAACCATTTTCGCCCAGGAAAAGGCCACCAAACCTTCATGTAATGGTGTAAATACAGTAAATACAGTATTAATGTTTTGACCTGCAAATGGGAAAATAATTCTATCATTATTTAAGTGTTTAATGCATTCAAATTCATTGCCCTTTTCGCCTTCAGGTGAAACACTAAAATGCAAGCAACTATTCATATTTTCATTAACAGTAGTATTGACATTTGATGAACCAAATAAACTATCATGGAAATTTACCCGAACATTCCCCATATCAACATTTGATTCCATGAAATGAATTAAATTAACATCATATGCACTAACCATATTTTCATTTATCATGTCAATAATACAGTCTAAATTTCTTTGGTCATTTTCCTCAGTTTCAGGTGCTAAGCATTGCAAAGTGTTCGCACATTGTCCTTGCATTATATCTGAAGTTAAATTGGTATTAAAACAGGCGCTTTGAACTTTCTTATCAGTGCTGAAAGTCGCTTTGTCAAGCATTGCTTGTTTTCAAGCTGCTTAAAATGTTAGAATACACAGCACCTGCTTCACAATTCTCATTCTCATGGCCAACAAAAAAACTTGTCACATTATTGTTAACCACAATTCTACACAAAGTATGCACTTTGCCATTACGTTTTCTGTTCACCATATGACCGGGAAACTGCCAAAGTCAATTCCCACTCTTTTTAGGCCTTGCCTCTTGCCTCGAATATTCATCAGGCCTAGTGTTGGGAAACTGGGAATACTGGTTCTTCCCCCAAAGCCTTTCCAAACACCTTATCCCCTCGGAATAATCTGCTTGATTAACAGACCACAGACGAAGTTGCTTTTGTAATCTCTGGTTTGTTGTCACCGGCACATTAACATCTCGCTCCTGTCTGGCCTCACCACTACTATCTCTCATTTGGTTGCCCAATAAAAATGGATAAACCTTGTTAAGAGCATATTCTTGAATATCCCTTTTCAGTTTATTTTGCTTTCACAAAAATATTGTACTGCAAACATTTTCCACACTTTTATTAACTTCAAAGTAGCTACCTCGAAATTTGTTATACTCACAATCAGTCAATATGGCTTTGTTTAACAAATCCAAGTTCCCACAACGGATTGCCAAAGCCTGGTTGTTATATTTTATCATTAAACACATCATATCTAGGCCAGTCCGATCAAACAAAGCATGTAAATCATTAAGGAAATCTTCATTTTTATCAGCCCCATTGGGATATCTCCACAGTGCAGACCCCGGGGCACATGTCCCAATTCTATATTTCTTTCCAAATAGGAATTTTCCATTTGCAATTTTTTTATATGCCAGCAAATCATTTTCAAAAGTTTTTAACTTCTCATCTAAGGAAATAGTCGGCCTAGAATCTGAAATAGCACCATCCACACCTATTTTAAAGTTAAAATAATTGTTTTTGCAAGTGTCATTAACTTCCCCATTCTGGCTGGGGTTTGTACTTGCCATTCTTCCATTTCCTTGTGGGGAACCTTCCACACCAATCTCTCGGTTGTTTTCTACTCCCAAATTTCCTTGGCCTGTCTGAGTGGGCTGGGTTAAAGGGAGACCCAGACTTCCAAATATATTTGCCCCCATTTTTCTCCATTAAATTCTGTATTTGCTCGGTATGCTTTGTCAACTGCTGATTAATTTTCTGCAGTAAATCTAATACCTCACCACTGGTAGCTGTGGAATCCATTGGGTCATAGTCAAACCAACACCACCACAAATTGAAACTTCAGAACCTTCAAACCACAACAGCTCACAACTCCAAATCAGGTGAGACAAAGGAGTTGCAAATAAATGCCAAACTTTATTGGTAATGGTTAAGTGCTTTCTTCAACTTCAGGAGACTTCATCAGAATAAATTTCATTACAAACCCAGCCCTTTAATACCCTTGCTTAATGATGTCACATAAATTGCTTAATTACACCTTAAAAACACACTATATAATTTATCAAAAAATAAGTAAGTAAATAAATAAACGAATAAAACTCACTCATATTATGTTTAACTAACACCGTAAAACATTTAAAACATTAAAACACATCTAATATTTAATTTAATTGTGCCTTGGGGCATAGGGCTACTAAGTTATAGTATTGGTGTTATTATTTACCATACTTGTCAAACACTTTGTACTAGTTTAAAATGTTATTTATGTACTATGTATTGCTGTTTTAGAATATTTTTTTAGGGTGTATGTTTTTAAAGTTTAATTAGTGTGTTAAGTGGGGGGCTGCTTATTTAAGGTGTGTCAGTGCTGTATTACACAGTTCTGAAGAAGTCTTGGATGATGAAAGCACTTGACTGATTGTGTTACTACTGAGTCTTTCTTGTTGTGGAATTAAATATTTTTATTTGATACTACCGAGTCTGCTTCTCGGCTACTTGGAGTGGTGATTCTGGTTTTTCTTAATGATATTTAAATAAAGTGAACTATAAAACTTTAATCAGTTGTTTAAACATAGATTATACATTTCATATTACTAACTATTAATATAACTATTACTTTTACTTTTCCCCATCTAGTGGAGAATCAGATGTATTTCAATAAACAGGAAATTATTGCTTCCTGAAACTATATTTTAATATGAAAAAAATGACAAGATGGAAAGTTTTACCTTTTGATGAAATCCATTCAGAAATGCTTAAAAAAACAAGTTATTATAAAACTATGCATTGTACAACAATGTGTAGTATTTTCACTTGTCCCTGAGTTTTTTGATTTTTGTAATTTACTGTCCATTTATTTTTTGTAGCATGTCTTTTCAATGATGAGGTCCACTCCATTTCTTCAGTGGGATTAAGTAAGTTGTTCGTCTGTACAAAAGAAACAACATCTTCCAGGGTTTTAAATGTTTTTTGTTTTTTCCTTCTGGCAAAAATTTTGATGGGTAAACGGAGATATGTTTTTATTCCAGATTTCTTTAGAGTTTTCCACAAGAGAATACATGTTTTCCTTTTTGAGACAAGTAAAGAAGAAAAGTCATTGTTAAATCTATTAAGGTTATCACTTATTTTGATGGGTGATGCAGATCAGGCAGCATTTAGAACTAAGTCTTTTTTCTGACTGGAAATTAATTTCACTATCATGGATTTTGGATTTGAAGTTTTCTTGTTTGAATTTGTTATTGATAGGGATCTGTGTGCCCTCTCTATATCATATAATTGGGCTAATTGGTCATTCTACCATCAGTGAGTGAGTCTTCCATGGCACATATCTGAAATGTTTGCTGTTTAACTACTTCATTTATTAATCCTATCTGCTTTTTACAGTCTTCTTTGATTGTGTCTACCTTATAGAATAGTTTATCCAATTTTAGCAATAAGTCCTGAATGCTATTGATGATAGCATGTAGCTCCTTCTTCACATTGACTTCTTGGAGTGTTGCCTTAGAGTGACTTATTTTCATTTGATATTTTCAAGCTGAAGTTTTGAAAGGAAAATTTTAAAGAAGAGCGGATTTTTCACCAGACAGTCCCAAATAGTTTCCAATGCTTTATTTCACCCTTTCAGAAGGTTTTTGGAGAAAATAAAAATTAAATCCTGTCAAAAATGTATAGGAGAAGCAGAGCAAAATTCTTGTGCATTTAATTGCTTTCAATCTTGGCCACGCCTCTGAACTTGCTTTTTTCACAACTCTCTTTCCTAACTTATAACCAGAGTAGTGTAAACCAAACCACAGTTGTCCATCAGCCTCTTTCAGATTACTTGCAGACCCTAACTGTTACATCATGCTGGACAGGACAGCAATTATTGATAGCAATCAATTCCAGATTTCCAAGCTTCATAAGGATCCATATGATTGTGTTAAGACAAAAATTTGGCTACACTAAGGCACTTTGTGCTCAAAATACATCTTTCTGAAAACTTTCACAACGTGTTGATCTGTCCAGCATTTTACTTTCAAACCACTTATAACTCATTTCCTAGGCTGTTCTCTTTCGTTTCCACACTATTTAGTTAACTAGCAATGACTGTTTCAGCTGAAATTTTGTGAGTGTTAATCATTCTGCCTTCTGCTTATGCCTAATATCTTTGTTCTGCTTCTGATACCATGGTGACAGGTGTGCAGTTTTTCCAGATGTAAAGCAGTTAGTCAAGTGCCTGTGCCCTCCTAGCAGATGATAGTGCAATGCACTGACGCACAATACATATTCTTAAGTTTGTCGTTTACTGTCCCTGAGAGTTTGTGAAGTGGATTTGAAGTACCATCTTATAGGATTAGACACACTATACATAAATTGACAAATAGATGAGATAGAAGGTACTGGGATCTTTTTCATCCATTCATAACTTGGTTTTCTTAGTGATTTTTAACTTAGAATCAGATTGACTGACATGTTTAACTTTATTGTCATACTCTGCCCTGATACTCAGAACCATGGCCAAGACAGGTACTTTTGAATCAGTATAAATGGTTGTGTAATGAAGTAAACAGGTATATATGTAGCACACCAGCTCTGAATGTTTACAGTACATGTACTTGTGTGACTGAAGCACTAAGGAGTGATTTACTTGTTAGTATTGTCAGTTAGTGAACTGCTCAGTATGAATGCATGGCTCAGACAGCATCAGAGGAGCAGTACTGCAGAAGATAGCAGAGTGAAAGCAGTAGCATAAGATGTGAAGTATAAAAAGAGAGGGTTTTCAGGTTGTTTAATCTTTGCTACAATTAAGGAAAGCATCTGAAGGTGTACACTGCATACATAGGGACTTGGTAGTGGGATGCCACCAAATAAAAAGTGCATTCAGACAGGCAGTGCGTCTTGGGTATACGAACATGCACCTACACTGATCTTGGTGCTGCAGCACTGCACAATGCTTATTGGCCAACAATGACAGAGAAGGTGGAGTTGTAGCAAAAAAAAAAAAAACACCTTCTGGCACTGATCATTCCCCATCCCCCAACTCTGACCCCCTGCAGAATGATTCCTAAGTTGCATTGGCTGTCATCTCTATGTTTCTACATTGTTGATTGTGGTAGATGGTGGTAGGGAAATGAACAGCACTGTCAGAGGAAGCAAACTGCATTGGTCTTAGAGGGTGATGGGGTAAAAAAAATTAATGAATGGAAAAATGCATATTTTAGAATGGAGAGCAATTAACGGTATGCTTTTTATTAAGGGTATTTTAAGGCAATTATTTATTTATATACTTGCCTGTCTATTCTGTTTCATAAATGAAGACATCAGATTGGGTAGATTCCTTTTTCAATGGAGTCACGGTGAGCTTGGAAACAATTACATTCTTGTTTTCATTGTTGATTCACCATAGCATACAAAGTAATCAAGGCAGGAATGAATTACAGTCAGAAAACACCCCTCAACCGTGAGTGCAAAAATAATAAGGAATAAGAAAAATATACAGCTAAAGGAAAAAGAATAATACACTTTATCACCGCATAAACCATTTCTAATGACAAAATAATAAAACAGAAAAACAAATGCTAAAGGAGTGTATGAGTACAGGAGTACATCAGATGAGGAAACCAGATAAATCATTTGCAACAAAGCAGTCACAGGGAGGTAGGCAGCCATATTAAAAAATAACGTATGCAATACAAGAGGTAGGAGGGAAAGTTCAACAGAGATAAAAAAGAGAAATGAGATGGCGTAAGTAAGTGAGGAAAGTTAAGACAGAAGCTAGGGAATAATTATAGATGAGGGGGCAGCAGCAGCAAGAATATGAATTTAGCAGTTCTACATGTACATCACAGGTTTTATGACACATGATTCTCAGCAGAGAACAGTACTTAGTCACTAGTTATGTAAAACTGACAAATGTATGTGCAGCATAATGTATGTGAATGCTTTTTGAACCAGAGGTTGTGTACGTGCTATGTGGCAATCTTGTACTGAGTGTATTTTATTTGCTAACATTGGCAGAACATTTTGCGTTTCAGTTACGCCAGTAGATGTTGTGTGCCAGATGTCTGACACATTTTATAAATTGGAAATGAAAACTGTATAGGTATTTAAGGTAACAATGGGAATTTATGAGATTAAAATTCAGCATTAGATGCTTCAAACATTTAATACATTCTGGCATTCTAATTTGGCACATTCTAATTCTGGAAGGTAGCATTCAGTTAAAACATGTAAGTTACTTATTAACAGCCACTGTGTTTCAAACCTAGACAAAATGCAGCAAATCTTATGAATGATACATGACTTTACATTCAAAATACACTTGCTATACTGAAGAATATTGCTATAATACTTCAGAAAGTAATATTTAAAATAAACATTGCAGCACATCATGTGAAAGGCCATTTAATGAGGGGGTAGATCTGCCACTTCTCATCAGTGATATTATATTTGGTGTGTACAGTTTACACTGTACTAACATTTGCAAATTTTTACTGATGTATTTGAAACTACACATTTTATGTCTAGACAACATGAATAAGAAGTGTGCTTTGGCTTGGATTCAAAAACCTGACCAAAGAGTTCAACAGCTTTCTCTTCATAACACCACTAATTGTGATAAAAAAAAGAGGACACCAAATGGAGTCCTCATACTTAATTAGGATGATTAGCAGTCAGCCATTGTCCTCTGCAGACTAATATTGCAGAGATTTCAAGATGGGAACAGCACTGAGTAACTCATCAAATGGCTGGGTACAAATTCACAGATTATGTAAATCAAGTACTGGAAAATAAATGCATATTTCACCGCAGCTGGGTTAGGTAGCTGTAGTAGCAGCTTACATTTCACTGCACTATAGCACTTGCATGTATGTTGCATGAAGTACTGATAACCCGAGAATGCAAAACTAAGTCACAGTGCTTCCTGCCTCATTGTCCAGAATTTCAGAAACAACTCTTTAGATTGTGTATACTGTGATTAACTCTTAATTTCTTTCCTCAACTATCTGGGAGAAAGCCAAAAACAATGGGGGACAAAGGCTCAAACTTAGAGGAAGTTCCTTAATAATATTCTAATTCAGTTAAACAATTACTACAGCAACATAGTTTGCATCGGTACACATTTTCTGAATAATAAGTATGAAACCATTTTTTCTGAATAATATGATCTATTAAAACTCTATTGCCTGTGAATGTAGTCCTCAATTATTTACAAACAGATAAAACATTTTAGGAGGTACAGTACAAACATATGTCATAAAGTCAGGGACATCCTGAAAAATTATTGACAACTGAGAGCTATACACCAACTTGGGATGTGGGCAGTATCATAAGTACATACATTCATATATATATATATATATATATATATATATATATATATATATATATATATATATATATATATATATATATATATATATATACATATACACATACATACATACTGTACATACATACATACATACATATAAATATTTCAAGCACAGGCATTAATGCACTTTTAGCTTGCCAGTATACCAAAACACTTGTCCCTATAAAAAGTTTTCAGGCTGTTCTTAAAAATATCTAAAGTACTACTTGCTTTAATGTAGTTTGGTCATCTTTTCCATGCATCAACTACTCTCTTAGAGAACAAATTAGTACACTTCTCATTCCTATAGAATCTTTATTGATTGATTGTTTTATTTATTTATTTATTTTTAATGTCTCTAAGTCTTTTGGGTTTCTAATGCCATGACGGGAATGGACCCCATTCCTAAGTCAAAGTACAATTAAAGTTCATGAAATTAGTATTGTTTCAGTCTTTGATGTCAGCCAAGAGTGCCCTTCACAGCACCCATATTGTGCCCAGTAATGACTCTTTCTGCAGTTCGTATGGGGTGACATGGATTGGTAACATATCTAAATACAGCTGTAGATTCTTTTTTATAAGACCCGTTGCTCCTACTACTATTGGAACAGTCTGGGTATCTCTCTTCCACATTGCTCTCATTTCTGCCTGCAAATTGTGATATTTTATGACTTTGTGTCTCTCTGTATGCAACACACTGTAGTCACTCGGTGTGGCAATTTCAATGATCAATGCTACTTTTGCCTTCTTTTCTTGGACCACTTGACAGAATAAGAATGTGAATTAATTTACATTTTCTGAAGTAAAAGAAATCTGTAACTCTTAATTATTATAATTTTTTTATCATGTGTAATTCACCACCTTTTCTACAAAAGTGACAAGTTTTAGGAGGGATTAAGAGGGACAGTGCTAGAATTTGAGTCAAAATCAGGTACAGTTGAGAAGTATATCAGGGAAATCTATCAATTTTAAATCTTTTTCTAATTTCTGTCTGAAAGCAAGACACTGCAGTCACTGGGTGTGGCAGTTTCAATGATCAATGCTACTTTTGCCTTCTTTTCATGGACTACTATATCCAGTTTTCTAGCAACTATCTTTTGAACTGTTGATAATGGGTGATCCCATGTGATACAAACTTCATCATTTTCTATGATACTTTGTGGCTTATGTTTCCAGTGTTTTTCAGCCACTTCAATACCATAATGTTTGCACAGGCCCCAGTGCAACAATCTTGCCACATTATTATGCCTTTCAGTATACAGTCCTTCTGCCATTAGTATATCACAGCTAGCAACGAGGTGTGCTACTGTTTCCAATTTGGTGTTACAAAACCTACATTTGTCTGTTTTTCCCATATGTTCAATGGACTTTGTAAACCAATGTGTACACAGCCCACTATCTTGGGCCACCAATATTAACCTTTCATCACTTGCTTTGAATTCTCCTCTCTTTTAACTATTCCTACATTCCTCCCTGATCAATATGAGGTTCTTCCAGAAGTTTTCTATACTTGCTACCATATTTATGCATTTCCCACATTTCTTGCCTTCTCATCTGATCCTTCACCTCATATTCTTTCTTTTGTTTTTTGGCACATTCAGTTGCTACCTGATTTTTATCTACTTCTCCTGGTTTGATTTGCATTCCTGCTTGTGGCCAATATGCTTCTGCTAGATTAAGCAGAGAAGTCTTCTTAGATTTATTCTCCTCATGTTTCAAAACTTTCATTATGTTTGGGTCTTGTGAGGTCAGCAGATATGTGTGAAGTCCCAAGATGCAGATCTATACATATAATCAATTTCATGGAGGCCCATCCCTCTTTCAGAACAGGGAATATATAATTTTGGTATGCACTGATTTTTATAAATCATTTGGTGAGCATGAATCCTTCTTGTTTTCCTATCTAATCTATCCAACACATTTTGTAGCCAGTCAATCACTCCAAAACTGTAAGTTAGGACAGGAAGACCAAATTGGTTTATAGTTTAGATTTTGTTCCTAGATGTCAGTGCTGGTTTCAGAATTAATTTAAGTCTTCTGAAGTATTCCTTACTAAGTTTTATTCGTGTTTGTTTATGTTTTATTGTTGATCCTACATCATTTCCCAAATATTTATTTACCCCTTCTTGCTCAAGCTCTTTTATATCACATTCTTGTCCCAAACTAATATTTTTTTGGTGTTGCAGTTTTCCTGCTTTAAAGGTTGCTTTTGCACATTTATCAAGACCAAATAGCATTCTTATATCATCTGAAAAAGTTTTGACAATTTGCAATTGTGCTTTCAGTTCCTCATCTGATGAGCTATACAGTTTTAAATCATTGACAAAGAGAAGATGAGAAGTCTTTACACTTCTTTGTTTTCTAGGAGCCAAATTATAGCCATGACCTAAGCTGTAGGTAGACAGCTTAATGGGTTAAGGGCAAGGCATAATAGCAGTGGTGAGAAAGAGTCACCCTGAAATATCGCCCTTTGAATTTTTATCCCTGGGATAATAATTTGTCCTTTATCATGGCTTAATTGCAAAGTAGTCTGCCACTGTTTCATGGTCACTGTAATGTAGTTGATCAGTGTAGGGTGTATCTTATACATTTTTAAGCACTCTTTTATCCATGAATGTGGGATACTATCAAATAATTTTTTGTAGCCAATCCATGTCATACTTAGATTCTTCTCCTTTTTACAATTCTCCACTATGACTTTAACAACAAATGATCCTTTGTTCCATATGACTTTCTTTTATTGCCCTTTTGTTCTACTGTCATAATTGAGTTTTCTTCTAAATGACTATAAACTCTATTGGCATCAATTCCTGTGTATAGTTTATACATTGGAAGGCAAGTTATTGGTCTATAATTTTTAGGGTGGCTTGCAGGTTCACTCTTAAGTGGGACCATTGTTTTTCCTGCTGTTAATCAGATTGGTATCTGTTCGGGCTGCACATATAAATAGTTCTTACTCATGGCTAAATTATCATGCAAAGATGGTAATACTTTCAGCCAAAAGTTAGGTACTGCATCTGGGCCTGGGATTTTCCAATTAGAGGCTTTTCTTAATTTGTTTTCAATCTCTCTGGCTGTTACTTCATCCCATTTCATATCCTGTACCATTAAACCTCTTATCCTTTCTTTAACTTCTTCTATCCATTTAGCATCTTTGTTATGTTCCACAGGATCTTCATAAATACTTCTCCAAAATGTATCTATTTCTTCTTTTTTTGGTGATCTTTCAATTCCTTTTACCTTGTTTCTCAGTTCTCTATAAAACTTTTTTGCGTCATCAATAAATTGCTTATTTTCTACTTTTACTTTATATTTATCTTCATATCTTCTAGGTTTTTCCACCTGTGCTGAAATTTTTAGTTTGTTATTTGCGGCAGTGCATGATATAACCTGACCTGTTCTAATACTGCACATTGCTTTTATCACATCTATTTTTCTTAGCATTTTTGCTGATCTATTCCTTCTTCTATAATCTTCTAACAGTGACACTTCTTGTCTTATTTACTTTATAGTTTTCTTTATTCGATATTTCCATGATGGTATTTGATTTCTCCCCTTCCTTTACCTCACTAGCTTGTGTTCTTGTGGTAGAACTTTATCAGTTATTAATTTAGCTGCACAGTAATATATCCTGTTTTCTTCTATTATATCGCATGGACTCTATGAACAGTCCTAATTACTGTGTTCATTTATTTTATCAGACTTCTGACTTTTTGAGGTTTATTAACCTTCTGCAGTCTATTTCTTTCATCGATCTTCGTATATCTGTCCATGTCTATTAAATCAAGCAACTCTTCTCTTAGCTCATTTTCTTCCCTTGTTTTCCAGTTCTTGCGGGCATTCTATAGAAGATTCTATAACATCTTCCTGTTGCACATTCACTTCAATTTCATCCTGTGCCATCCATTGCTCTGTCATATGGGAACTCACTGGCCTGTTACTCCTCAACATTAACTGCATCAGTTTCCACGGTCTCCTGTTCTTTCCCTTGCTGTCTGGCTTCAAGTGAATGTTTATACTGGTTTCCTGTGGAAGGCTCCAAATTATCTTTATATGGCACCTCACCAATTGCTTCCTGTTCCCCTGGTTTCCCCTTAATTTGGATATCCATTACTCTATCCTGTTGTGGTGCTTTTTGAATTAGAGTTTCTACACTGAATCCTTCACTTTGCAGGTACTCCATAACCTCAGTTTCTATTTCTTTAACTTCTCCATTACTAATCTCCTTTTCCTCTTTGTCTTCTTATTTTTTGTATTATAAAATGTTCCATGTCCAGATTCCTTTGCCTGTATTTCTCTTCAAATATCTTTGGTGCTGCTCTTTTTGTATTGGTAAGTTTTGCTTTCTTCTTTGCATAAATATTGCACCATATTACATCTATATTTCTTCTTCAGATGTTTCCTGATCCTCCTGTTTTTCCCTACTTTGGGGACTCACTCCATCCTGCTGTGATGTAACCTGCGTTAGACCTTCTACACCAAATCCTTCACTTCACTGGCTCTCCATAACTTCAACTTCTCTTCTTTTAATTTCTACTTTACTAATCTTCTTTTCTATGTTCCATCTTTGTGATATTATTTTTTATTGTGAACTTTTCCATATCCAGATGCCTTTGCCTGTATTTCTCTTCAAATATCTTTGGGGCTGTCTTATTTACATTGATTAATTTGACTTTCTCCTTTGCATAAATATTGCACCATATGAAATCTCTTTCTTTCCGATGTCCATATTTTTTTTTATACTTTTCAAATATCTCTTGGTTTTGTTGTTTATATTTTCAGACTTCCTCAGATGCTTCTTTTTCCAAATAGATCAAGGTTTCTTGATCTCTATACTGCTTTTCACAAATCTGTTACTTTAATGAACACAGATTTTCATTTGAAGCTTCTGACAGTTTTTCTTGCGGAAGTATTTTTCTTTCCTCTGATTTTTCTATTAATCGTTTTGTATATCTTGTGTCTGGAAATTCTGGGCTTTTTGCATAATATTAACAATACATAATTTCTTTCTTATCCTCAGTAGTCCACTTTATCATCTTTATGGCTCTTCTTTGGCCTATCAGTTTTTGTGATTTTTGTGGACTGCTACATCCTTCTACAACAGGGGGGCCATCCTTCCTCTGGGCCTGGTCTGGTCCCATTGTAGTAATGTTTCCATATTTTGAAGATTCTACACTGTCATCTTTTCCAGTCCTGGCACCAGTGTGCCTACCAGGATTGGACACTTTTTTATCCTGTGTCTTTTGCACCCAGCTATCTATTTTAGTTTTTGACCTAATTCTGTCCATGATATATGCTATATAAATACAATCTATATATCAGTGTCACCTTGGTGAGATTTTGTGAAAACAGGGTCCACCTTGTGAAGGTACTCCCCAAGACTTTAGGATGAATTCAGTTTCAGCACTACTACTCTCCTTTGCTTGCTGACTTAACATCTCTCCATTCGGACTCAAGGATGAATTCAATTTCAAAGATATATATATATATATATATATATATATATATATATATATATATATACTATAGAATCTTCTACTTAGGTTGTCTGATGATTGTCTAGTACTTTTTGATAACCCAGACATTCCCAGAGGTAGCTGTCTCTAAATGCCCAGTACACCTGAATAAGATCTCGTCTTAGGTATCTATAAGAGACACTTTACAAGTTCAGATATTTTAGTCTTTCATAATAACTAAAATTTTCACATCCATGGATACCCTTGGTATATTTTTGCTGTACTCTTTCCAGTTTACTCATGTTTGTTTTCTTATAAGGTTTCTGTATTGTTATTCCATACTCAGGTTTGGGTCTAATGTAACTAACAAACAATGACTTCATTATGTTTGATTTCCTACACTTTATAAATCTTTTTATACGACCTATAGTTCTATAACTATCATTAACCAATTGGTTGATATGATCTGAAAAAACTCATAGCTGAATCTACCCATATACCCTTAAATGAGTCTGCCGTTTTAATCACTGTGTGCTGTATTAAATATTCACCTTTCAGTGTATGTCTCCCAAATCTCATATGATTTTTTTATGTATTTATCAGCATATTATTCTTCTATGTCAAACTGGTCAATTTAATCAAGTTATTTTGCAGAAATGCCTTATCTGTAGCACGTGTAATTAGTTTACCCAATTGCAGGTTATCTGCATATAGACTGCTGTACACCTCTGACGAAAAAGTTAGGTCTGAAAGATGCAATCTAAACAAGTAAGACTCTAGGGCAGAGCCCTGTGTGATACCGTAACTGTAACCAAGAATTTCACCTGTCCAATTGCTGTATGATACTTGCCATGTCCTATTTGTAAGCCATGCAGCTATCTATATTATCAAGAGGACATTGATACCTAGTTGTACTATTTTATTGATCAGTGTTTTGTGTATGATCCTGTTAAATGCTGAAGTTAAATCTATATAAATTACATCACATTGCCATTTTGCATTCATAGCTGTTACTATATTGTTACAGAACATCATGTTACAGGTGGTAATAGATCTGTTTTCAACATATGCATGCTGATATATGGTTTCAAGTCCCAGCCTATATAGTTCTGACAATAACTTATCCAATATTACCTTATCCCTTATTTTTCCACAACATGAAAGTAGACTTAAGGGTCTATATGACTCTGGGTTTGTCCCACTCCCTTTTCCCTTAAAGGCAAGTTTAATAAGCTCATGTCTCCAATCTTGTGGAATCTCCCCATATTTATACAACCTAGTAAATAATAGATATAATGGTACTGCAAGTTCTTGCTGAAGTGTTTTCAGGTCATTATTGCTAAGTCTGTCTCCTCACTGTGCTTTGCTTGGATCCAGTATGCCCAGTTCTTTTTCAATATAATCTTATTTGATTCCAGTATCAGGGGTTACCTTGATGTCACTAGGACAACTTATCACCCCCTTTGTGGAGCCAATCTGTTTTATATATGATTTTGTAAATATATCTATAACCTATTGTGTTTAAGAATACATTTTAACTGCCTACACTCATGATCAGGTTTTTGTGAATCATGATATTCCATTGCCGTTGTACATTGTGTTTATTTACAACTAACCATTGCCATTAAGTGCAAGGTTTTATGAACCTCACTGTTCTTCAGAATTAGGCAAACAGTTCCTGAGGGATACATTACAATAAATAGTGTATTTTAATTCATGTATTTTGTAATCAGAGAAGTGCAGTGATCAAAAGGATAGCTTTCAATCATAGTGTTATGCAGTCTTTATAGTGAGTGTAAGAAATTTAGTCAAAACACCAGAACAAGGAGAACTGGAGAGAATAACATGAAGAAAGGCATGGAAGACAAAGCTGTGCTGTGTGCTTTAACTGTGGACCTACATGTCTGGTGATAGAACTGACATGAAGAAAGGTCAGTATTATGCTTATTAAGGAAAACTTGGTCAGAGGTCTAGATCAAGTCAAGGTGAATTATTAATGCAGTAAATCTCTTGGACTTTTTTTCAGCAGGATGGATTCATTTTCTGATGGTTCTTGGGATTCTAACAGCGTAGCCTGAAACAACATACAGCTAGATCAGAGGGCATATTTGCTTGGAGCTGTAATACAGCTTAATGAGATGCAGCAATGTCTGAATGGTTATAGCAGTCCATGGCCTTTGACTCATGATGTAAATGGATTGAATCACATTCATTTGCAATTTGAAAAGGGTTTTATCATCAAACTATGGATAGAAATGGGGAATGAAACAATATGATGGATGATCAAGATGATGTGACTAAATTAACAGATCTCTTTCCTTAACACATTAAATAATCTGCAGATACAGCTTACTGGCTTAGCTATTTCTTGTTTCCTCTTGCTGACAACCCTTATAAGAATTGCTTTAGTTCAGTGCTATGCATTCTTAATTTCCATTACTTTTTTTCAGTTTGACTACCTCTTCATGATGGATATTCCAATTATCCACTTCCATTTCTTTGAAATAGAATTTCCTGACATATCATCACCATCAACCCTTTTTCACATTTTTATATTTGGGTTCAGGGTGTCACATTAGGTGTTGCCATATCTCTCAATTCAATGCCACTCTCCTACCTTCTTCAACAGTCATGCCTCACTTTTCCATCTCTTTGCTGAACTCCTTCATTTCCTCGGGCCCTCTTCCTCTCTGTTACAAATCTTTTTCACCAGACTGTCTTTTGCTTTCCTGCACTTGCAACTAAACAACTACTTTCTATTCTCTTTATGCTTTTTATCACTTGGAGTTACTTGGACTTTTGCTCCTATGTCATTAGTTTTTTGTCCTACAGTGTACATCCTATCACCCATCTCAGGCACTTCATCTCCATCACTTCTAGCTTACTCAATTGCTCTGACTTCACTGTCACTGTTTCTGTACCATACAGTAGTACTGGTAACACCACTGTTTTGTACACCTACTTATCAGCTTCTTTGGCATTCTTCTATCAGAAGCAACCCCTGATATTGTGCCATTTGACTGCATCCCCCTCTGATTCTAGCTTTGATGTCCTCATTCAGACTTCCCTTCTTCTCAACCAACCTTCCCAGATACTTGAAGTTGTTAACCAGGTCCACTAATTTCCTTTCTATCTCAATTGTCAACTTCTTCTGAATCCCCCAATTTATTGCCATGACAACTGTCTTACCTGTCTCAGTTTCATCCTATATGCCGTCAGGTTTGCATTCCATTCCACTGTTGTTTACTCCTGTTCTTGTTCAGTGTCTGCCTGGAATGCCACATTATATGCATACAGTAACTTTGTTGAGTTGTCTTTCTGACCTGTTTGCTAATGTAGTCCATCACAAGTATGATCAGCAGTGGGCTTAGAACTGACCCCTGATGTACACCCACTCCCACTGGGAACCCCTAATTAAGTGTGAACACTGTTCTTACTTGTATCATTGGGTCCTTGTACATACCATGTACTAATTCTGTCAAAGTTTCTTTGACTTCAGACTCTCAAAGGCTTGCCCAAATTAGCTTTCTTGGGACCTTGCCATATGCTTTCCCAAATCTAGGGATGTCTAGATTAACTCTTTCCTCATCTCTAGCTTCTTGCCAATTATCTTTCTCTCACTGCAAGCATCTGGTTACTTGTGCTGCATCTCGATCTGAATTCAAGCTGCTCATCTTCCATCTTACTTTCTGCTACTTTACATTTCCATTTATCACTCACTTTCTCCAGAACTTTCATGCAGTGTGACAGGAATCTGATATCACTAGATTACCCACAGTTGTGAATGTCTCCTTTGTTCTTGTACACTGGCACTAGAATATTTATTCTCCAATTATCTGAAATACACTTTTCTTTCTATACTGTTATAAGTGCTCATTGGAGCCATTTCTCCCTAACTCACCCAACATCTTGATCATATTGGCAACGACCTCATCCAGACCTGTGGCTTACTCTTAATTCTGTTCTTACTTTTTCTATGGCAGGATCCACTTCTTCTTCCATTGTAGGCTTTGTCTGCAGTAGTACAGCTTCTCTGTGTTTTTACTTCATTTAGAAGCTGCTGAAAGTATTTCTTTTATCTGCCTTTAATGCCCCTGACATAATCTTTCTATTTTTGTGGGGGGACATTGGTGTGCCAGGGGGGTTAACACTAGAGCAGAAGTGGTGAGAAGTGACTTTGTTCTCCAGAGGGTCTGAGCTGGTAATGATGAGAAGTCTAAATGGGGAAGTATGTATACTCTCTCTCTTTCTTCCCTATATTTGTGAGTAATGAATAAATGTACAGTAGTTGATTTAGGCTTTACTTTCTAAGTAAAAGCCCTTCATAGCATGAAACATCAGTGTCTTTATTAAAAGAAAAAAGAGCTTAATCCAGTCTAATTATTCTGAGCTAACATAAATTCATGGGTGTTTATAGGTGTATACTAGGTTAATGACTACTGGGGCCTTTATAAACCTAGCCAAGCATCTCAATTGAATCCTGCAAGATTATGTGCCTTAGAGGTTATTTTACGGGATATACGTACAATAGGGAAGATTTACAGGCTGCTCTGTCCATTAGAGACATTGTTGCAAGACCTGGAGTGTATTTCCAATTTCCCATCCACTGGTCTGGGTTTCTCTTGAATGGGGTTAGGCAACAGCTTTGATTCACATGGATGGGAAGCCTGTTCCAGAGAAGGGTAATTCCCTGAGAGACACATATCTGTCCCTTCAGCTTATCCCATTTGTGTCCAAGTAAAGCTTAGATATCTAGACTGAGTAATTCTGATACTACTCATCTTGCAGATATGTGAAAGATCCATCATAGTGGGATCCAAGGGTGCCTTGAATGCCAGACATAGATCGTCTCTCAACAGTCTGTAAGAAACAGAGAATAGAGATAGGGCTTTAAGGCAAGCTGCATAGGACATGCTGTTTATGCCCTATGTTCTTTTTGTGAAGGTTTTTGTACATATGCGTCTTACAGGAAATGCACATCACAGACAGCATAGCTTACAAGTTGAGATTCAGGGTCTTTGATATGGTGGAGCACTGTATTTGTATTTGGTGCAGCACAAGTAGTTGTTCTACTGTCCTTTAGGTGTATGTTAGATACAAAAGGATGTTAACATAGATTTAAAGGGAAGGTTTGTGCTAGTGCTGGTCTTAGCCTAATAAATATAAGAATTTGCTTGCTAGTTTCTTTTGAAACGAGTTCGATCAGCTTTCAATATCACTTTTTTTTTTTTTTTTGGGGGGGGGGGTGAATGGAACTTTGTGCTAAATTTGAGATGAGGTAGCTTTTCCTGATCTATGAGAAATTTCTGGGCTAAATAACTGTAGAAACTAAAAAAAGTGTTATCTTCCTGGTTCAAAGAACTTGAACCCATTTTATAAAGTGCACCTAATGAATAGGCAAAATTATTCGTACCTCCACCTTTGGAAGTCTCAAGCTAGGTCAACCAGGGTTCCTAGTTGTGGCAGCCACATATTCAGTGATATCACAGTGCAGCACCATCCTCTTAGGTAAGCTGTCTGTGAAGTTCTTAGTCTCCCAGAGGTCTCACAGGCAGCGGATTCACATATATCCTTCACCAGCAACAGAAGAGCTGGACTTGTCCACTTCATTGCATCCAGCTACAGTTATTAATACCAATAGACAGAGCCGATTCCAGAACATTAGTTTCCTGCAACACAGATGAATACCTGCCTCTGCACCATCAGGCTGACTCTTGAATAAAGCACATTGACAAAAATCTTTCTCATATTGTCCTTAAAGCTAACTTCAACATTCGGATTATAATCTCTCTATCATTTTTTTCTTTTTTTTAATCATAATAGCCATTTGGACTCTTGATACCCTTGATGTACTTAATGTTTCTATTTACCCTCCCTCTGTTTTTTTCTTAAAACTACATTTTAATTTATTGTATGTTGCCATTTCTCTTGCAGATTATATGCAATTTTGTTGCCTTCATTTGAATTGCCCTTAACTTGTTTATGTCCTTATTATGGCAAGTTATCTCCAGAACTACTCATAAATAGCCAAGGTGGCATCTTATTAGCTGCCCATAAAGTTGCATAATATCTTCCTGACTTCTATTTCCTCTTCCTATACATCCCAGCACTTTGTCCGCCTTCACTGCTCCTCCACTTCCATACCAACCATGTTATATGGGTGCTGTTAACTTCCTTTTCTTCATATTATTATTGTTGTCCTTTCACTGCCTCACTTGTGTTCTTCCATTCTTGAGGTTTTGCTTCCAGATGTACTGTTTTACTTCTTTGTGTTGAATTTAAGTTTCCATTTTTTGGCCATTCTTGTAAACTTGTCAAGTCTTTCCTTATTATTTACAAACCTCCCATTTCTGAGTTTTAAAGCCATTGTATAAAATTGTTTTATCACTAGAAAAGAATACTTTGTATTCCAGTTATTTCAATGTTAATACAAACTAGTGCCTGTGTTATCCATGCCTCCGACATCAAGTGGATCACCAGTCTTTCATTTAAGTGGACAGCCTTTGCTAGGCCTGCCTGTGTACTTTAGCCTATGCACATGACTACTTCATTTTATGTATTTTCTTAATTTGTTCTCTAACCTATTGTGTTATGTGTCAACTGATATGGCAAATATGATAAACTCTAAGGAGACTATGTCCTTTGACTTTTTCTGATGTAATAAACTGGTGATCTAGTCAAAGAACTGTTAGATTTCTATGGCTTAGTCTTTCTATTCCAAATCCATCCAGATTTGGGTTCTGTGTCCCATTGTTATCTAGATGGTCTAATATTGGTTTGCTTTGGGGTGCTTACCTGATTCATGATTTTCTCTATAACAGAATTCAAATTAATAGATGATAGTTTTGAACCATTGTCTTACTTTCACTCTTATGAAGATGAATCTCTTTCAGTCTTCATAAGCCTTATTGACTTCTCATGTTCTATTAAACCTTCCTTTATGATAAGACAAGTTACAAGTCCATAAAGAACTAACTGCTAAGCACAGCTGCTTGAGAACTCAACCTTGTTTTTGCAGAAATGCAAAGCCCCAGCACCTCCCCCGCAAAAATAAATAAATAAATTGGCATTATATACATACATATATATATATATATATATATATATATATATATATATATATATATATATATAAATCACCCAGAAGTAAAGAATCACTACTGGCAGTGATTTTCTATGAAAACAGTGAACAGCGATCAGAAAGTTTAATTTCTTAGACTTGTGTTTGGTGATTTGGTTCCTCAGGGGGGTTGTAACTCAACAAGCAGTACAACAGCTGCATTACAAGATTTATCAAAGATCAGCCCGGGAATTCAATAAGCTCTATGTAGGCCTCATGCGAAGCCTACACAGAGTTTACGTGTTAGCACGATGAGCAGCAGTGCTAGTTGCATATTCATGCTGCTCATCATGCTTAACCACTACAAGCAAGGTTTTGTGGCCAACAACCATGCTGCTGCTACAAAACCATGCAGAGCAGCATGACCACAGAAACAAGAATCATTCAAGTTTGCCTACAAGTAAATCTGCTCAGTGAGATTGTGCAGACAGCCACAATGACTACCTGGGGTAAAAAATACTGCAATAACAGCAGCAACCTCACAGGAAGCCTATCTTGACTTCGCCAAGGCTTTCAACACCATCCCCCATTCTGGAATTATAGCTAAACTCACTAAACTAGGTATACATCCCTATGTCACAAGATGGGTTGCCAACTGGCTCACTAACAGAACCCACACTGTAAAAGTTGCAGACTCCAAATCTGACTTCAAAGCAGTGACAAGTGGAGTACCACAGGGTTCCATCCTGGGACATCTCCTATTTGGTATCTACTTCTCTAAAGTACAGGCTAACACAGAAGGCCTCTGGCTAATGAAGTTCACAGATGACTGCAAACTAGGAGCCATAGTCAAGTCCCCAAATGTTGTGGACATCCTACAGAAGGGCCTCACTGAGACGATGCCTGATGTCAGAGCCACGGCCTCAAGCTCAATGCCAAAAAGTGCAGTGTCATCCCCTTTGGTAAAAACTTTGTACCCATGAACTACCACATAGGCAGCAATCTACTTAACACTGAATGCGTGATAAGAGACCTTGGGACCCAGGTGGACAGTAGTCTCTCCCTTGATAGTCACATTGCCACAGTAGTCAGGGAGTCCTTCTACGTTGCACACCGCATCATAAAAGGGTTCTCATCCATGAAAAAAGAGGTCATTGTTCCCCTCTACTCGACACTCATTAGACCCATTATAGAGGACAATGCCCCTTTTTGAATGTACCTCACAAGACATCTGCAGCAGCTGGAAAGGCCACAGAAGTACCTCACAAAGAGGATTCCTGGCCTCAAACAAATGCCCTACACAGACCGCCTCAAAAAACTCCAGCTTTACTCCGTAGCATATCATCTACTCCGAGGTGATCTCTGCCTAACATAAAGCTATATCAAACCCAGAGCTGTTGGACATGCTACACCTAAAGAAATCCCAATCCCTCCGAGCTACACGTTCTAGGGACCTAAACCTTGTCACCACAACAAACAGGATATACTGGAGGGATAGATTCCTGTCCCAGAGACTTCCTATACTCTGGAACAAGCTACACATCTATGTCAAGCAAAGTTCTTCATTAGCACTGTTCAAGAAAAAATCTTGATGAGTGGATGGGAAGTAGGAAATACACCCTGGGGATCACTTCTGTGTCTCTGCTGGACAGTGGCACAGGAAAATAACTTTCTTGGGTGGCGTAAGCTATGAAAACTTGTTGGCTAGGCTTATGTAGGCACTTGGGCTGATAGCCTAGTATATACCTATGAACCTATGAACCTATAAAGTAAAGTGTACTGCGTGCAATGTACACAAAAACAATTATTTTCAGAATGAAATAATAGAGGGCGGTAAACAGCAAAGGGCAAATACAAGTAAACATACACTGAGCAGGGAAAGTGTGCTGATGAAAATGGCACAAAAAAGAATGATAGGAATGAATAAAGAGGAAGAGGGCATGACAATTATGGTAATGTCTCCAAAATAGGATATGTTAATGTATGCACACTTCCAAGACAAGTCAGTAACATAACATAAAGTACATAAGTAGATGGCAAAGTATGTACTGCTGATTACACCTCTTGTGCATGTATATTATATCATCACACATAATAGTATACATGTGATGTGCTGTAAATGGTTTTAATATAAACAGCACTAACATTCTCACTGGAGAGGACATTTTGCAAGGACTGTATATCCAATAGGGGATATGTGTATACTCTGAAGATCTGCAAAATTACTTGCTTGAATATGATTGATATGTCACCATAGCTCTCAACCAACCAGGGACATATAGCAGCAGTCTCCTAGACAAATGTAGACAGAAGCAGGCACAATCATGGATACGTTTAAAATATGATGACCATTAATCTGTGGCATTAACAGAATATGTGACTGTAACTTATATGTGTTCTGCAAGCACAGATGTGTACAACTGTAATGATTGTTGGTATTTTATAAGGGAAATTCACCACCCCTTCATCAGAAATGACCACTTTTTGGAGGGGTTAAGAGAACCATGTTAAACAGGGGCAATCCTGGCTAGTTGATAGGTTGGAATGACACATAAATATCAATCCCCACCTGCAAGAATCAAACCCCTGTCATTAATGTTGTCATGGAGCAGTGCATTTACTAGATGCAACACAGAAAGATGTATCACACAAGCATCTAGTAGAAAACCTTGAAGGGAAGTCTGCACTGTCAAATCCTAAGGAGTATGCATCCCAAAGAATAGTTCTGTATAGCTAACAATATTAGTGGGAGATCACTGTGCCAAATGTGATGCACTTGATTAAAGCATCCCTGGCTGACATAGGTATCAGACATATGGACTGCAACACATATATATGCAACGCACTGTTAAGAGTGGATCCACCCACACACAGCTGGGTATTGCATGCATCTACCACTTGTAATAGCAATGGATATTGTCTAAAGCATTTGCAATTGATGTGTGAATTAAGTAGTGATCTGTTACAATGGATAGTACAGCAATATGTGAGACTGATGGCAATGCATCAATTATGTCCTTGTGCACAGAAAATACAGCAGTGCAAAGCCCAGTGTCAATGAGCAAGGAAGTTGTTATTGTGATATTGTTCACATACAAAACAATACATGGACCACCCTCTGTACATACATGTAAAAACTCAGCATATGTGCCACACGATCACTGTCCTCCTGACATTCCCAATGAAAATGCTATGCTGCCGTGAAATTCTGACATACATCCATGTGTTCATGAAAATTGTCAAGCAGTAATACTGATGTGATGTAGTGATACATCCATGACCAAGTATAGTCACACCTATGATACAATTGGACTTCAGGTTGTACATCACCTCCCAATAAATCCTTGGATCTGAATCACATGCCACACAGTTGAACTATTAACACAGTCATACAACTCTACCTTTTTCACGTCATTACATCAGTTGTACATCATATGCCTACATGTTTATCAGTGTAAATGTATGGATGAGGGCCCTGACATCATATAGGGACACATTACAACTGAGGTGGCTGCATTTCATGCAGAACAGTTAATGACACAAATGCCAACAGTCACACAATGCTGCTGGGGAACACCTGTATAATCCTTGTGAATATCACTATAATAGTGCATACAATTAATTCAACAAGGTTGAAAGTAAACCTCAACATGTCATATGTTTGTGTATATAACAGCATTACAACATGTGGATAAACTTAGGCATATATGCCCATGTAAACAGTATGATGTAATATTGCTGTATGTCAGATAACATTTCCAGATGCTTGGTATACACATGCACACCTCTACCATACTGCATCTGTCACTGTGATGGTTAAATGAGATCTGTGTAGAATGTTGATATACTCCACTACAAAGACACATACATAAGTAAGGCAAGAATATGCATATCATTTTGGTTTGAAGAGCAAGTCATGTCTACTCAACCTAGTGGACTTCTTTGAGAAGGTCACCAAAGCAATGGATGAAGACAAAATGGTTCACACTGCCTACCTTGACCTGGCCAAGGCATTTGACACAATACCCCACTTGGGCATTGTTGACAAACTCAAGACTTTAGGTATAAACCCTTTTGTCACCCAGTTGATAGCCAGCTAGCTCAAAGACAGGACCACAGAAGTTAGAAATGGGGAATCTGCATCTACAAAGAGGCCAGTCACAAGCAGAGTACCTCAGGGATCTATCCTGGAACTGCCCCTTTTTGGCATTATTTCTCTGAAATCAAAGCCATCATCAATATCAGTTGTCTCTGGCTGACTAAATTTGTGTATAATTGCAAATTAGGAGTTGTCATAGAATCCTCCACCAACACAAATGTTCTCCAGGAAAGGCTGACACAGACAAATAACTTGTGTCAAAGCCATGGACTAAAAATGCCAAGAAATGCATAATAGTATCCTTTGGGAAGTCATCCACCTCTGATGACTATCATATTGACAACAAACCTCTAAGAGATGACCCAGTAGTCAGGAACTTGGGGATATACACGGACAATAAATTAAGCCTTTGACCATCACATGTCTACAGTAGTGAGAAAATAATTCAATGTTGTGAAACTTATAAACAAAGGTATACAATGTAGGTCCAAGGAAGTCATTATTTCACTATATTTGGCATTCATCAGACCTATCACTGAGTACAATGCCCCATTTGGTATGTACCTAACCAGGCATATCCAACAACTGGGACATCAGCACATGTTCCTCACTAAAATAATACAGGGTATAAGTAACATGTCCTTTACAGACCTCCTTTAGGCCGTAACCCTGTATTCTGTCTTCTATAGGCTATTGAGGGAAGAAGTATGCCTGGCATACAAGACATTGTCAGACCCCACTCTGATGGACCTCCTGCATATCCACAAAACAAACAGCACAGAACTTACTGTGCCTGTGATATAAATAGAACCTGCTGGAGAGACAGGTATGTATCCCAGAGACTACACCTTCTCTGGAACAGGCTCCCCATCCAAGTGAAGCAGTGTTCCTCCTTAACAACAGGAAATTCATCCCTGGTTTGGTACCTATATCTTGGACACAGGCAACCTGTAAATGGTTCATCTCTCAGGCTCCTGCTTGTAAATGTTTCATCTCCAAAGCCCCTGCTTACACTTATCAAGAGTACCAGAATTTGTCAGAGTTTTGGGATGCCTGGCTAGGCTTAAAAAGGCTGTCATGATCATCAGCCTAGTAAGCACCTATGAACACAGAAGCCTATCCAGTGTCATAAGTCCTCAGGAGGCATATTACTATAGCTGTTTATGAAATGCAGATGTAACCAAATAGAAGCAGCAGTCATTAATGTATTAGCTTGGAATACACTGTTGTAGGGATGACAACATTGACAAATGCAATGTTCAGAGAGTCATAGGACATTACTAGGTGAATGGTCTAGAGCACATAAAATCCTAGCTATTATTATACCATATAAACCCAAATCGCTATATCTATATGATGGAAGATAGTAGGGGTATGTGCATATGTGCATACATGTTTGACTGTATTACATACTGCCTCTGTCCATATGTGACATGTGCACCACCCATGAGAAAATTAGCAATCGCACATCTAATGATCTAGAGATGGCTTTCAGTGAGACATGGAAGGGCTGTACTTCAAGATGTGTGTATGGATTTTTGAGATGATGACATCTTCAGTGTTCCACTGAAAGGATGCTATGTGGACAGAGAGAAATGGAGATGTTGGATTCAGAGGGCTATGTAAAAGGTTCTCCTGAGTGGGAGTCAAATGAAAAGAGATTCAAAACATCATATGATGACCATAATATACCACCAGCAACACACACAATAATTGACTGAGGTCAAATTCAAACACCACACCTGTGTAGGTATGCAAGCAGGATTCCATAAAACATAAGACTAGCTCCATCACAGATGTCTGACATTAACACTCTCACAGTGAACTTTATAGGTGATGATGTCATCAGTTTATGCTGAGAAGGTGTTTGGGTAGGAGTGTCAGACATAGATGTGGACTAACATCCCAATGTAAAATTGTCTGCGGACCATTAGTTGAATGAAGAGACAAACACACAAGTTGACTACTGTGAGATTAAAACCCCTACCTATCTATCTACAAAAGATGCATATCACAGTATTTATCACTAGCACCACTGCAAAAGTTTGATTTTAATATGGTCAGAGTGCACTTTATAGAGGATGACATCATTGATGTATACAGAAAAGAAATGTTGGGAGGTGTGTTTGAAATAGATGAGGACTCACATACAGGTGTAAAATTGTCTGCAGACTGATAGTGACACCGGTTCATAGGCGTGTACCAGACTAATGGCTCTGGATCTTTTACAAGCCTAGCTCATAGGATTACTCTGGTATTGTGCCACCTGACCTTAGTTCCCAGTGCCTCTGTCAAGTAAAGCACTACAGTGATCCCTGGGGTGAATTTTTTATTTCCCATCCACTCATTAAGATTTCTCTTGAAGAGGGCCAGTGAGGTGCTCTGCTTGACATGTATGGGAAGTCTATTCCATAGCATGGGCAGTCTCTGGGTTATGAACCTGCCCCTCCAGCATGTTCTGTTGATTGTGGTAATGAGGTTGAGGTCTCTGGAGTGTGTGGTCCAGAGGGATTGGGATTTCTTCAGATGTAGCATTTCTAACAGAGCTGGGTCAGACATGGCTTTGTAAGTCAAGCAGAGATCACCTGTAAGTAGACGATACGAGACAGAGAATAGTTGAAGTTTTTTTAGTCTCTCCATATAGGACAAATGCTTAAGGCCTAGGATCCTGTTTGTGAGGTTCTTTTGCTGCCTTTCCAGTTGTTGCAGGTGTTTAGTGAGGTACATGCCAAGTGGAGCATTGTACTCAATGATTGGCCTAATGAGGGAATGGTAGAGGGAGACAATGACCTCTTTCTTCCTGGATGCAAAACCCTTAGTAATGAGATGTGCCAAATAGAAGGACTTTCTGACCACAGTGGCAATGTGGTGGTCAAAAGAGAGGTTGCTGTCAATCTGTGTTCCCAAATCTCTTATAACACCTTCTGGGTTCATTGGACTACCATTGATGTGTTAATTCATGGGAACTGGGTTTTTCCCAAAGGGGATGATGCCACATTTTTTGGCACTGAGCTTAAGGCCATGGTTCTGACACCAGTCGTTGATCTCAGTGAAACCTTTCTGTAGGCTGTCAACATCACTTGGGGAATTAATAATAGCTCCCAACTTGCAATCATCTGCGAACTTTGTCAGACAGAGTCCCTTTGTGTTGTCCTGGACTTCAGAGAAGTAGATACCAAACAGGACAGAACCCAGGACTGAACCCTGTGGGACTCCACTCATGACTGGTCAGCAGTCTGACTTGGAGTCAGCTACTTTCACACTGTGGATTCTACGTGTGAGCCAGTTTGAAACCCACCTAGTGATATAGAGGTTGATGCCTAGCTTAGTGAGTTTTTCTATGATTCCTGAGTGGAGAATGGTATCAAAGTCCTTGGCCAGATCAAGGTAGGCTGTATGAACCACCTTGCCTTCATCCACATCTCTGGTGACTGACTCAAAGAAGTTGACCAAGTTGAACAGGCATGATCTACCCTTCACAAAACCAAACTGTGTGGGATCCAAAGTTTGGAGATTCCCTATATCCTTGTTTCTTAGGTCCATGATGATGCATTCCATAGCTTTGCATATCAGACTCATCAGGCTAATGGGGGGATAGTTCCCAGGGTCTGTAGTCGCTCCTCCTTTGTGGAGAGGGATGACTGTAGCAATGCACCATTCAGTAGGGACAAAGCCTGAGGTGAGGCAGTGATTGAACAGGGCACACAGGTGAGGTTCCAGTTCACTCTGTAGTTCATGTAGAACACAGCCAGGAATATTGTCAGGTCCCATAGAAGCTGTATTTGTGGCCTTGGACAGTGCTGTTTTAACCTGAGCAACAATACTACTAGGTGCCTGGCAATCTACTGCTATTGTGACTGGTCTCTTAGGGGAGAGAGAGGGGTAAAGCTGGCACTGAATCTGTCAGGCAGTATATTGGCAATATTTGTTGGCTATGTATAGGAGGTACCATTGTGCAGTAGTTCATTGCTGTGAGATTAAAACCCCTACCTGTCTAATTAGAAAAGTTAGAAAACGCATTTAACACTCATGCTACTGAAGAGGTCTAAGCTCAATACTTCCAGAGTGCACTTTATAGAGAATGACATCATCAATATATTTTGAGAAGAGGATGTTGGGAGGGATGTATGAAACTGCTGTGGAGTCATGCAACAGGGCAAAAGTATCTTCTGAATTCTATTTGAGTGAGGGTGGCAGGACCTAAACTCATGCTCTTCTTACTACACACCCACTCAAACATAGGTGCACACACACACACACACACACACACACACACACACACACACACACACACACACACACACACACACATATTCACTACTGTAAGACAAGAACCACTACCTATCTAATTAAACACAACATTTAATCCTCACACCACCACAAAAGTCTGCTTTACCCAGTGTCAGAATGCACTTTACAGAGGATGACAGCATCTTAGTGTTGCAGGTAACATATACTGTTATGAGACTTGCTTACAAAGTCAGGACTTGTGATATGATTGTGTGAGTGCAGTTTGCAAAAGGACATATAAATACATCCTCACAACCTAGGTGAAGGAAACTAGCATGAATGCATATTACAGAAGTGAGACAGACATGTACCTGTTTCTCAGGATGCTGTATGGATCACACACACACACACACACACACACACACACACACACACACACACACACACACACACACACACACACACATAGGAAACAGCAGTAGTGCAATGATGGAATGATGTTTCTTCATGTTCAGGTGAAGGTATGTCCACATTAATAATAACAAGTTACTGACAATATCAATGGGATTTGATCATGGATGACAAATATCCAGTGTCACTATAAACCCATACCAAATGTAACAATGCAGTTACGCTCTGTAATTCTGGAGTCTGTTTGACAATGACCCAAGTCCTGATATATCTTTTGCAAGTACATTGCTGTATGCACACATGAATATCAGAAAGTATGTGCTCAGTTAAGCACACATCTCACTGCCCTTGTCTTGTGTTTATGAATGCATTTCCATGTATTGAAAGATTACAGCCCAGTAATCTGAGTTAGACCTGCAAAACACCTCTTTACAAAGCCCATTTACAAAATTCTGATTTTTGCAGATGATGGCAAAGTATTAGCTAGCACATACGTGATTGAGTTTCAGGAAGTCAACTTGGACATGTGAAGTAGCAGTGTCAACTGTTGCTCACTGCCAAACTGTGCACAAATAGAGATAAACAGTAACTCACCTGATTAGGGTTAACTGCAAAATACATCTGTCCATTGTTAATGTTTCATGTGCCAGGCTTGTAAGATATGTTACTGGAGAAATTGCTGGCAGATAGTATGATGTACATGCTGTAGCCTAAATGTTGGGGCCAAAGTTTTATTACATAAATAACTGTTGGCCTTGCCTTCCCCATTTGCACAACATTACATGCCAAGCAAAGATGGATCTTTGCTTAAGGAAAACAGTGAAATTTAATGTAAGACACCTCCCTTCATACAAACAGGCTCAGTGGCGATGTACGGCCATCAGCACTTTGGACACAACTGAGTGTGGAAAAGACGCCTGCTTCCTAGTTTTCTCTCTGGCACTGGGTGGAACAGCAGTGAGTTCTTGGTCAGATCACAGATGAGCCAGGGCTGAAATCCTGATGGTTCTCTTTTGCTCATAAATGGTGTCAGGATCATTAGCTAACTAAATGTGATCAGGACTGGAAATGTGACTATCAGTGACTACACTAATGTAAGTGTCTGCCCCAAATTGTATCAGCAATGCCTGCCTCAATACACTTCTACAACTAGTAGCTGTTTTTCAGGCCTCACTGCAAACCACAAGTTAATTGTGTGCACAGCCTGCTACAAATGACAAGGGGTGGTACACCTTCTGAAATGATTAGTATGACTAAGCAGATATGCTAACTATTTGTGTAGAGCTGGATATACTGGCAAGTGTGTACTGTATGCTTCTTCACAGTAAAGACAGTTTCAAGATATTAGATGAATATTTCATCCATCATCAGAAGAAACATGACACAAAGGGAATCCTACAGCAGATTTTGAAACCTTGCACACTACAGAAGCACTGATCCCTTATTGAATCAAGGCACCACATTTGTATTATCCATGAGCAGAGGCATGTCGGTATGCAGAAAACACAATATGACCTGTACATCCATCAGCCTAGCAGATACACACCCATAAAGAGGGATGGGAGTGAAGGGATAAGTACAAGCAGAGATGAACATACACATAACAATGTTTGGTTTCATGGAACATTCATTGACATGTTTTTGTTGTGTTCTCATTATTAACCTGCCATGCTCTTTAGTATGAAGTGATTGACATAGGGGTAAAGAATGGTTGGGAGAGAGACAACAGGCTTATGACAAGCAGACAAGCTAAATATGTCATAATTGTGAGGATGGATGTCAATGCAAATATTTTTTTGGCCAGTATCCAATATAACTCCATGAGAACTTATAACTGTGGAAAATGCTAAGATGTAGGTCATTAAAAATATCATAGACATATAACATCACACTAAGAAATTACGTGTGATACATCTAGAATCAAACCCTTGATGTTATGGGCAAAAAAAAACTTCAGTCAAATGATTTATGTGAACACTCCACATATGCAGTTACACTGTGTTATATCCAGCAGTATACAGAACTGTCAGAGTAACCATTTCAAGGTAGTGGCTTTACTCTTCTTTACATCTGTATTTCTATAGCTCAGCATCTTTAAGTACGCAGATGACAAAAAGTGAAGGCTTTTTATGGGCCATTTCAGGCCATGTGTGTTATATGTGACTCTATTTCTTTATCAGATTAAATGTTAGAAAATGGGATTGATAGGTAAATCGTGAAATGGGAAGGTAGCAGGGGGAAGAGCAAAGAGGAAGCAATACTGGAATTTGCAGAAGGGAATTAGGAAATAACTATAGATATTCACTTCTTTGACACAGTAATGTGCACATGTAGACAACAATTTGATGAATTTGGACTATCATCACAAAATTAATGGGTGACAATAATACAGTGATGTTGTATAGCCAATTGGATCAAATCAAGTTTGGCGAGCAGACAAATATGCAAAGTGGAGAGCTATGTATGGAGAGATTTCTTTTAATGGGACAGGTGCCCTTTTTTAATTTCATAAACAGCGGAATGTTGGAGAAAGGACATAGGAATGTGAGGGTTAGATAAGTACGGTAGGTGAGGAAGAATGTGCAGACAAATAGGGTATACAGGACAGACATGGGGATGGTGATGTACACAAAAGTTTGGGGGGTACACCATGATTGGCGCTAAGTAGTTGACATTGGAGACACATGCCCATCAATCATGGGAAACAGTGGGAATCTAGTCCTCACCCTCAGAACTGTCATAACTGTCCCCTTCCTTAGTTTCCTGAAAGTCTACTTGACATGGGAGTCTCTTTTCTATTTTAATGAGCAACCTCTCCAGGCAACTGATGTGGGCACCAAGGTCAGAATCTATTAGATCGTGCACCATCTCTGGCAGCTCCTGGTGGGTGACATGATCACCAACTCCACCAGTACTCCCAAAGGGTAACAGTATACCACAAGCTAGGGCAATACTACCTGATGTAGATGAGCCAGGCAGGACAGGGTCTGTGGAGGCAGTACTGCCAGGTTGCATCCCAGAGGTGTTGGGTATTGGTACGGCAGCCAGTGGAGAGTTGGCAGGCTGAGCTGCAGTAGATGGCCCACCTCCCTGTGCTGAAATGCATTTGGTTTGTTGGCAGAAATGTATGACAGGACAGTGTGATTACAGCTACCCCCCCCCCAAAAAAAAAGAGAGACACAGAGAGACAGAGACATAAGGGGTGAGGAAAGACAAAAAAAAGAAAAGAGATTATTAGAACCATAAAATGTTGCATTCTTGCTTTATTACAATACATATTCTTTTCTTATTATAGTAGCTATAGAGCTTTCACAATCTCATAAAAGATAGTTAATTGTTACAAGTAATCCATGGAGTATGCATATATCAATATATGTTTTTAAAAAAAAATATTACAGTTTATCTTAAGAACATGGCATTAAGGCCAATATTGCTGCATTTCAAACTGAAAAATGGTACTTGTTGAATGTGAATCTATAGGTTATTTGTGGAAACTGAAGCCACATAATCTAAATACACTATTACAGTTGCCTAATACAATTGTGAAGACCTACAGAAGAAAGCATGCATGCTTGCTGTTACAGATAAGATATGTGAGCTGAAGCTCATACTCATTTATAGAATCACAATATATTTACTACTGTCAGGGTCAGTTGTACTGCAGACATACCCCTTGCCTCTCTGAGTTGCTCCAGTCTCTCAGCATGTGTGTCCCTGTTTGTTAAAATAAAATTAAAATGTTAAAATAAAGAATAAGAGAAAAAGAGACATGAAAATATTATGCATACCAGTCTTGGCTATCTACAGCATTCCATATTATTTCAAGTTGCTTAATCTCTATACCTACACAACTGGGGGTGTCAGCAGCTTGTAACTCATCCAGCCACTGGTCAAGTTGTACCTGCTTGTGTCTCTTAAGGTCACTGTAGTGGTGCATACACTGCTCCCCATTGCATGGTATGCTAATTGCACTTTGGCTAGGCTGTTCTAAGCCTCAACCCTGTACTGAGACCCAGTATAGTCCATCTGCAGCAACCTACAACTGTAGCACATCACAAGAAGTGTGACAAATATTTTTGACTCCTCCACACCCCACCTCTTTGGCCAGAATTTAGCACTATCCTTCACATCTCCTGCCATGTCTGCAAAGGTCCTCCAACAACAGTTGCAATGGTTTCTCACCAGTTTGTGATATTGAGATTTATGACCAGCAAACATGTGCAACCAAGCCAACCACATTTGCACAATGTTAAGCAAAAAGAAACATTACCTAACTAAGAGGAAAGGTGTTTATGAAACAGCAATTATGATGATGTGACATTTGGCATTGATTTATGGTGTGTGTGCTGCTACACTTTGTCACACTTTGTGCAATGGCCAACAGTGAAATGTTAAATTACTTGGCTTTTAAGCCATGGCTTTGGAGGAATCAATAACATGACTTGGTACATATTTTTGGGGACTTACACACTGTTAAAAGTAATTTGTACAAGCTGGGATTCAAATCTATTTAAAAGGGAATGCATATATTCCCACATAAGTAATTATTCCTCATTGCCAGTTAAGTATTTGCCAACCATGGTCATTACAGATAAACAGTTTAAAGAGTGACTGCTTCTATACTTCAGTTAAATCTGTATGTGTGTGACACTAAAAGGTCCTGGTTTATGCATTCTCAGGTGTGATACAGGACTAATGTGTGACAATATACTGGACATGGATAGACTTGCATGACTTTAGTAATATAGTTTGATGTTAAGATCCATACCTCACAATAAATGCAATTTACAGTTATACCTAAGTTATGGGTGGGTTATAGATGATTGTCAGTAAACTGCTGTATCCATCAGACATATGCAACTGCATTTTATTACATAATCATAATTGTCATGCTAAACCAGTTACACACATAATCAACTGGGGTTCATATGTCAGTTATTAATGAGCTATGATACCTACAAAAGTATGTGTATGCAAGCAGTAATGATACTTTCCTGTCAATTAACCTGCTATGCATAGCTATTGGTATGTAGTACTACCTTTATAATCAAAGTTTTGTGAACAATTACAGTGGGGCACCTTCACTATAAAGTGGTGTGTGATGGATTTAAACATTGGCTCACCAGTACTCTGATCATGAACTCATTGCACTTGCACCTGTTGCCACAGGGAAAGCTAGGCAGCAGGTGTATTTTCCACACTCAGCACTGTCCAGAGTACTGATGGCTGCACATCATAACTGAGCATGTTTGCAAAAAGGAAGATGAACCAAATTACATTTTTTACTTTTTTCTTAAGTAGTGAACCCTCTTTGCACATTGGTAGGCAATACTCAAAAGTAAAAGGCAATAGTGAATGTATATTACATGTGTAAATACTCATTATGACCCTTCCTCAGTAAAAATATCTACTGTGAGACTCCAATCCTGATTTACCTGTGTTCTCTCTTTTTTAGCTCAGCATTTGTATACCTTGTGCCACAGAGACAGTAGAGTAACAGGTTGATTTTTTTACAGTCATTACTATGCATGTTGCTGATTGCCATTCAATGCCACTAAGCATGTTTGCACTCTGTAAGGTGACTGAAATTAAATTTTCACTTTTTAAGCAGCTAACCATGTTTATGCTATGCCACTTGCTGTGCACATGAAAAAAGGATAAAAGAGAAACAAAGGTTAAAAAAGTAGACAGCTCTGGATTTGATCCAGCAAATGATTGCACTTACACAACACAGTTGTGAGACATCTCTTTTTGTCACAAACACAGCTTTGCAGCAGCAATCAAATCATGTGCATACAAGTAATTCACATTTCATATCCTGTATTAACAGTGCATACAGTTGGACATTCTCAGTTGGTCGTGCATGTGTGGCTAACATATTTAGTGCAATGAGTGATCACACTATTATTTATAAATATGTTTTCAAAAATTCATCTCTTTCTTCTCTTTGTTTTCTGGTCATTCTTCTTGTATCTTTGCATTACTATCAGGGATGCAATCTGTAGTGCATTTCCTATCATTTTCATTCAAGATGTGATACAAATGCATAACAACAGTGATCAACAGTTTTCAGCAAAGGTATGTGACTTTTGCTATTATGGCCAAAAACATTATATATGCATGATGAGACTTGTGATATTATGGCCAAAAACATTACATATGTATGATGTATGATTTTATTTAAAATCTCACTGCAGTTAGTTCCACACTTTGTAAATGTGTCTGCAATGCCACACCCACTTCAGTAAAAGGTGACTGAATTGTTGTTGTTGCTTTCCTTCACTCACAATAATCATTCACAGTTGCAAGCCATTAGCACCTAACAATTGTGTAGCAGCTGCACTAGGTTTATATCTGCTACACAAAGTCAAAAGTTTGGAATTCAACTATTCTAATGATTTTACACCGCACTTGCACATTCATAGTGCTCAGGGGTCTGAATCTACATTAATAAAAGATAATCATGTAGCTAGGGAACTTGAAGGTGAGGAGAGTTGTTTCAGACAAAACAGAAGATTCAAATTTCTTTGAAGGAGATTTCTCTCCAGGGAGGCACTTATTTTGCTAAGGTATGTTACTATTATTCAAAAACATTTATATGGTAACATTTTTAGAAATGTATTTATATAGCCAGTTTAAAAAAATGATTGACCTATATGTACTTCTTATACTTCATTGTTGGTATAGACAGTTTTTGCAGGGCTTTGCAGCTGTGAGATACACCGGTTATGCTTAAGGCACAAGTACCATTTGCATTTGCAATTTCATCTGGGATTGGAGAGAATTGTAATTGTTTTTCATCCAATGCAAGGGGTTCTACATCTGGCTGACAGTGCTCTTATGCTTCTCAGATGCCCCAGTACAATCTCCATAGCAGTGGTGGACACAGTTTGAAAACAGACTGGCATTCATAATTTGTATTCTTGACTATTTAGCAATGACAATGGCATCCTGTAATCAATGACATAACTGTGTTCTTCAATGTAGGAATGTTGACAAAATGGGAGTGGTTGTCCAGACTTTTACATTTGTGTTGGAAGGTTGCTGGGTGCAACCTACCATTCTGTTGTCTTAAATGAGATGTATGTTTCAAGGGCTTTATGTTGACTATGGTTACACAGTCTTTATTTGTTGGATAACATAAAGCACTCCTCAAGTACTATTCCTCAGTTTGTACAAATCTTTTCATTTGTGTTGGAGGGTGGGGAGCACCTACCATTCTGTTGTCCTAAATGAGAAGTGTTTTTCAAGGGCTTTGTGCTGACCATGGGTACACATAAAAATCATTAGTTATATGCTATTAATGGGTTTTGTCCTTCTCTGTTTTTTGTCACATAGGAGTATGGCACCCAAACTAGCAAATCCACAAAAACCTCTTTTAGTGAGGCTGAGAATGAAGTCATCATCCAGGCTTTGAGGTGCCATGAAGCCTTCCTACTTGAAAAAAGCCAGGGGAGATATGACTGCCAGAAAGGGCATGTGGAACCAGGTAGTCATTGATGTCAATGCAGTTGGTGGTTGTGGCAAGAATTATGATCAGGTGCAGCAATGGGCTACTGACATGATTTCGTTGGCATGGAGGAGGATGGCTGCAGTTGCCCATGAACAGCTGGCTATGGTGGCTGGTCCTGGTACTGAGCCACCACTGACACAAAATGAGGAGTTCCTGTCCACTCTCAGAAAACCCAACATATCAGGGCAGCCTTCACACCATGCGATTGATATTGGTGCTGATGTGGCCGGAAAACCATGTGTGTCCCAGGAGCAGATTCCAGGTAGAAGTGCATATGGAAACATTGCATTGCCTTGTAGACTAAAATATAATTTGTCTGCTACTGCTTGTGATACATGTTTTATATCTTTGCCTGTTGATAATTCATAGTTATACAAGAGAGTGGGATAATAGACATAGTGGTGGAGGGACAGCTTGGACAAGTTTCTGTTACTGATATTTCTATCAGGGCAAATAGCCAATAGTTTGTTTACTGTTCCGGTGTTACTCATACTGTGATGCTTAACAGCCATCCATTCATTGCTTCATTTCTTCCAGGCTCATCCTCCTTGCAAACTGTTGAGACATCTGCACATGGTAAGAAATGTTTCTTTTCTTATTACTAACCATTAGTTACATATATTATCATTGTGTGTGAGGAAGGTGTATAAATGTCTGTATTGCTGTAGTGTCTGCAATTGTGTGATCAGTGTTATTTTTTGTTCAGACATTTTTGAGTTAATATTTAGGGGAGTAATAATTTCATTCCTGTGTTTGTTGTTTATTATCACAGGTGATCCTGAAAGTGGAAGTGTAGGACTCCTACCACCTGATGTCTGAGTATTGGTAGGCTGTGATGATGATGATGGACAAACGAAGGCACATTCAAGAAGGTGCAGAGGTTCAGTCTGACACTGAGGTTGTGACTCACACATCCTCTGGATTTCTTTCAGACACAGTCAGTATGTCTACACATACCTATTCCACGGAACCCTCAGATAGTGCACAAGTTGAGGATGACAGAGGTGATCAGGGCAATGTGGCTACTGTGGTTTCAGTCCTGGTTGACTTTGACTGTAGCCAACGTGTGGGTGAGGTGCCATGCAGGAGGGATGGTATGGGTGCTTGAAGGAAGCTTGTTACTCACTCACCACCTGAAGCTGGTGTGTCTTTGCATGCCACTCGGTGTATGTGTAAAGCTATCATGAAGGGATAGGCACATTCCACTAGGTTCTCTGAGGACGTGTTTAGGGTTCCAGATGTTGGACAATCTGACATGTGTGACTGCCTCTATTTTGTGGTCAGTTCAGTGGATTGGATGAATGCCACACTGGAATGGGTAGTGTCTGTGATGGAATGTTTTTTTGGGAATGGGACAGCATCCACATGGCTATAGGGCTGCAACATCATCTGGTGTTGGCTGATGTGGCCGTGCCTGATCCCACTCCCATAGTAGCACTACTTCACTGTTACATCCAGAGCTGGATCTAGCACTAGGTGACCTAGGCAGTCACCTAGGGCCCCATGGTTGAGGGTGGGGGCCCATTGGCCAGCAGATTTACACATTAATTTTTAATTAATTAATTAATTAATTAATTAATTAAAAAAATGTTCACAACACCACTGTGGCTGCGTCTTCTCCTTTAAGGAGGACCATGTGTGCATTGCATGCATGCATGCAAATGTGGATGTAAACACATTCCATACTTGCACATAGAAGTTAATCTAGCCATTCCATTGTGAAAGAAAGCATAAGTGTGTGTGTGTGTGTGTGTGTGTGTGTGTGTGTGTGTGTGTGTGTGTGTGTGTGTGTGTGTGTGTGTGTGTGTGTGTGTGTGTGTGTGTGTGTGTGTGTGTGTGTGTGTGTGTGTGTGTGTGTGTATGCAATTTAAACTAGCCATTCCATTCATTTCTGTATGAGAAAGTGTGTGTGCATGTATGTATGTGTATTACTAGCCATTCCGTTCTTTGCTGTATGAGAGAGAAAGTGTGTGTGTTGCTGTATGGGAAAGAAGGTGTGTGTGTGTGTGTGTGTGTGTGTGTGTGTGTGTGTGTGTGTGTGTGTGTGTGTGTGTGTGTGTGTGTGTGTGTGTGTGTGTGTGTGTGTGTGCATATGCATATGTGTGAGTATGTAATTTAAACTAGTCATTCCATTCTTTGCTGTATGAGAGGGAAAGTGTGTGTGTTGCTGTATGGGAAAGATGAAGTGTGGGCTGTGTGTGTTTGTGTGTGTGTGTGTGTGTGTGTGTGTGTGTGTGTGTGTGTGTGTGTGTGTGTGTGTGTGTTTAAAACATTCTGGCTAGGCTTATAAATGCCTTCGGACAGATAGCCTAGTACCTACCTATGAACCTATAAATCTAAGGGGGCCGCGAAAGCCAACACATTCTGGCTAGGCTTATAAATGCCTTCAGGCAGATAGCCTAGTACCTACCTATGAACCTATACCTCTCAACTGCCAGATTTTCCCATAATCCCAGATTTAGCATCATATTTTTTGCTATTTCTCATAAAATTAGTGGATTTTTGGCAAATCCATGAGGACTGAAGTCAATAAATAATGATGTAACATATGAATTTCAGACTTCATATCCTTCATAAAATGCATGTTAACACATGTCCTTTTATTCCAGCAACTTTCTAAGTTAAAAAGAGCAATATTTAAAACCTGTCCCTATTTTGGGCCATTGTATCCCCGGTATTTTAGGCGTGGTCCAGATATCTTGCACTAAAAGGTTGAAAGTTATGGTGTTTAATGCCCTAGTTAATGGGTGTGGGGGCAGATTAGTCAATTAATTTGATCAGGACTGACCCTGTAACTTGGTTACAGGAGACAAGAGCCTGAACCATCTACACCAACTACCAGATTGCTGAAAGACTTGTGAGTTTCAGTGGTGGCAATAGCTTGACTCCTGTATACCAACTACCAGACTGCTGAAGAAACTGGGAATTTGAGTTTCAGTACATTTTCAGGGAATTACGAGTTTGAATGCATTTCAAAGGATTGTGAATTTCAGTACATTTTCATGGAATTGTGACTTTCAAGGTGAGAGAAGTTTACTGTTGCTCATGCTACGTCTGTTTTCAATGTGCAGCTAACTGTTGTTTAGCAAATGGCTGTCACTGCTTGTGCTATAGAATTTGAAGGCAGTGTTAGTAGCATAATTGCCTTTGGTGCAGAAGGCTGTGGATTTTTCTCCTACACAATGTAGATGAAGTGCTGATATTGTAGTGTCTTTTTGATTGCTTATTACATGGTGCATTTTAAAGGGGGTGGGAGGTAGGGTTTCTGCACTCCTGAGTGTGTCCTCCTTTGTATGAGATGCCTAGTAGCCATGAACTTGTCAGTTTATCAATCATTCCCTATTGCAATGTCACCAGCTTACCAACTTTTTTTAATGGAACGTAGGTAATTAATTCTTCAAGGGCATCAGGCACTGAATTTGTAGATGAAATGCTTTAATGTACTTCTGCAGAGATTGTGCATATTGACTGATACTAGCGGATTGTAATGACAGAAGTTTGGCTGGCCTTTTATGGTTGAAATTTTCTGAAATGGGTAGTTTTGTCATTATTTGTTCATACATTTTGTTTCGTTGCTTACTGGAAGAATGTTCAAAACTACACATTTAAAATAAATTGTAACAAGTGGTACTGTACCACCATAAAAGGAATATAATTTAATACAATTAGGAAGGTGTATCAAAATCACATACACTCATGCATGTCCATAAAAATGTATGCAAGGAGCCTATGGTTTGAAAATAGCCCAAGGGGAACCTTAACCCTCTACTGGCCAGATGCATTTCCTTTGAATGCTGTTTCAATGAATGTGAGTTTTAAAGCAGAAACGTTTACAGCTCATGCTAAGTCTGTTTTCATTGTGAGACTGTATTATTTGTTTAACAAATGGGTATCAGTGTTTGTGCTACAATATTTTAAATTAGAACATCTGTTTCAATATCTGTAGTCATTGTACAAGTAAATAAAAAAACAGTATGCACACTGACAGGTTTGAACAGTGTTTATGGTTACTGGGGAGAAATAGCCAAGTAATGGAAGACTAGAATGGCTGGGGAGGGAGCTCCTGTGTGTGTGTGTGTGGGGTTCAGGGGTTGCTGCAGGAAAGGCTGCTCTACGGGAATCTCTATTACCCTGCCTAGGGCCCCATTTGACCATTGTCTGGCTCGGGCTACATCAGTGGTTGAACAGTCTACACCCACATGTGGTAGTCCATGGGATCATGGACCTGGGCCTAGTCATGAAGAGAGCTCATCCAGCAGATTTTGCTCATGTTCAGGTAGTACCAGCACATATGATCATGGCTGTGGATATGCCAGTGCAACTCCTGGCAGATTCAGTTTTCGTGGTTGGGGGGGGGTGACCATATTGAACTGAAACCTCTACCATGCATGGCTCAAGCCTCTCTGACATGCCAAGATATAGCACTAACACAGAGTTTAGCTGTGTTCATGCAGACACTTGCACACATTTCACATAGAGTGCCCATATAGACCCCCACACAAATAAGCTACATGAGGCATTAATGAGGGTTGCAGTTCATTCTGTTTCAGTGGCCCTTTGATATTATTTACATTCCTGCCTGCCTGTGTATCTTTCTCATACACACTCACTACTTTTGTGTCAGCCTTGGCCTCCTGCCCTCCCACCCTTCAGGATTACATATATATATATATATATATATATATATATATATATATATATATATATATATATATATATATATATATATATATATATATATATATACATACATATATATATATATATATATATATATATATATATATATATATATATATGGGTTCCCTTTAGATGATCAAACTTCCAAAAGGCCGACTTTCATACGGCTGAGAGACTATATGATCGACTTTTTCAAGTTTGAACGTGCTGAACAGACAGCTCCCTATAGCACGGAATGGGAAAATTTCCATTTCCCACACTGTACTGCGATCTCGGAGTTGGTATATTTTAATAGCAGGGGGTGTGGGGGGGGGCACAACCCTGCTAGCAACATGTAGGTAGGTTTTTGTTTTTTTCTGTTTTTTGTTTTACGTGTTCAAAATTTCAAAAGTTGAACATATGGTCTCGGCCATATGAGTTTCGGCTTTTTGAAATTTCAGTCATGTATAGTAGACCCATTTATATATATATATATATATATATATATATATATATATATATATATATATAGATATGTGTGAGTGTGTGTGTGTGTGTGTGTGTGTGTGTGTGTGTGTGTGTGTGTGTGTGTGTGTGTGTGTGTGTGTGTGTGTGTGTGTGTGTGTGTGTGTGTGTGTGTGTGTGTGTGTGTGTGTGTGTGTGTGTCCTGTGCATTTGATGGATCACTGAGTGCTTAGGATATGTATTGGTGATGCAATTCAGAATTTATTTCTGAATTATTACACCCTTTTAGTGTTGTGATTCTTACATTGAAATTGTTGATACAACATTCATGTTTATTGCTCCATTTGTGAGAATATAGGGATAAGTAGACTTTAGACTGCTTTTTCTATACTGGGTATTTTAGATGCAGGAGGCATGTTAGTAGTTAAACTGCATAAATATATACTACAGAAGTCAGTCATGTCACATATTTATGTCATTGCTGGACAACTCACACACATTCTACTTAGGTACCTTTACAAGTAGCAGTATGCAGGTATCTGCCATTCATTCATGTTCTTACACAGTTATTTTTTTTTACAGGTTCACCACTTTCCTTGATAGTCCTGCAGTTACAACTGTTGTTATTCAGGGCTGTCCCTAACTGATGCTAGCACTACACAGCCATTGCATGGGAAAGTAAAGTTTGTGAGCATTGCCTGGCATCAATTTTATTCTATTTATGTGCATAGGATGAAAGGTGTACCCCTTAGGTAATAAGCATGTGTGCTACCCATTGTCTCTTGACCAGGACAAGGGGATAGTGTGCATGCCTATGTCTAGCTACACCCACAGCAGCTGGGAGTTCCCCATCTGACTCCTCAACTGCATGTCAATGTGGTGACTGTGCCAGTGGTGATGGAATGTTTGCTCATAGATCTTGGTGTTCCTGCTGCAGCTGTTTCACAGGATGATATTGTGTTGGACAACACAGATTGTGATCATTTCGGCACAAGTACTGGGATTATACTGCAGAGCCTCCCCTGATTGTATCTAGGCACCAAAACCATAATTTCAACAGTCCAAATACACACTCTGCGGTATTTATTGTTTGAGTATGTGCCTCACTATAGAGTTCGTGTGTATGTGTGTGTGTGTGTGTGTGTGTGTGTGTGTGTGTGTGTGTGTGTGTGTGTGTGTGTGTGTGTGTGTGTGTGTGTGTGTGTGTGTGTGTGTGTGTGTGTGTGTGTGTGTGTGTGTGTGCACATTTCTAATAGGCATCATCAACCATAGTAAATTGCCTTGTGTGACATCACTTTTTCAAGACATCTGGTAGAGCTGTGAGGTGTGCTAGATACAGGAGTCGTGGTATTTGCCAGGGTTGGCAGCACACACACACACTTTCAGGATGAATCCTCTAGCATTACACATGACCTGGTAGATAATGGAATGGAACCCCTTTCTGTTGATGTATACCCTTCCCTTTTTCCTGGGGGGGGGTGCTTTGATCTCAATGTGCATGCAGTCTGTGGCACCTAAGACTTCAGGGAAGTGTGCTACAGAGTAGAACTCTTGCATAGCACTAAATCGGATAAGGGGGAAGTATATATATATATATATATATATATATATATATATATATATATATATATATATATATATATATATATATATATATATATATATATATATATAGTGTCACTGGCATGTTGTAGCATAGCATAGCATTCAGAAATTGGTGTAAAATCCTGGATGCTGATGCCTTTGACACCCAAAGCATGATCCCGGTGGTTCACTGAAAGGTTCCTGTAGCTATTATTCTAAGTGGTACATATATCTCGGTCTCCACAGGTATTGGTTCCCCTTGGTTTACCCTTGCTCTCAGGTGAGGATGAGAAAGGATGCAGAGTTCCTGGAGTGTTCATAGGTTCATAGCATGAAACTAGGCTATTGACCCGGAGGCCCTTATAAGCCTAGCCAAGAATTTCACCCATATTCCTTCAAAGTCAGCACCTGTTTCCCCTGGCCAGCAGGGACACAGGTGGGATCCTAGGGGCATATTTTTTTTTTCCCATCCAGTCATCCAGGTTCCTCTTAAAGAGGGCTAGAGAGGTACTCTGCTTGACATGGAGAGGGACTCTATTCATGGGGAGTTTTTGGAACACAAATCTATCCTGCCAACAAGTTCTATTAATGTCACAGACCAGGTTAAGGCCTTGCATGTGGGTTGCATGAGTGGAGTTTGTCTTACGGATATGCAGCAACTCCATCAAGGCTGGGACTGAAATGGCCTCATATGCCAGACACAGGCCACCTCTGAGCAGTCTGTAAGAGACTAAGTAGGGGGACAAGGCTTTCAGCCTGTCTGTATAGGATAGGTGTTTGAGACCCTGGATTGTCCTGGCCAGGAACCTCTGTGGTCTCTCCAACTGCTGCATGTGCTTGGAAAGGTACATGCCAAAGGGGGCATTGTACTCGATAATAGGTCTGATAAAGGAGGAGTACAGGGATGTTATGACCTCCTTGTTCCTGGATGAAATACCCTTATTTATAAGGTGGGCCATGTAGAAAGCCTTCCATACAATGGAGGCAACATGGTGGTCAAAAGTAAGGCTGCTATTAAACTGAGTGCCCAAGTCCCTCATGACTGATTGCATGCTTAATACATTGTTATTAATGTGATAATTAGTGGGGATGACAATTTCCCCAAAGGGAATAATGATGCATTTCTTGGCAATCAGTTTGAGGCTGTGCTTCTGGCACCAGTCATTAGTTTGCGTAAGGCCCTCTTGGAGGATGTTCACATCACTAGTGGAATTTAAGACAGTGCCCAGCTTGCAGTCATCTACAAACTTGGTCAGCCACAGACCACTGGTTTTGGCTTGTACCTCAGGAAAGTATATCCCAAACAGCAGATGCCCCAAGACTGATCCTTGGGGTTCACTGCTCGTTACAGGTCTACTACTAGAAGTGGCTTCCTTTACTTTGATTGAGTGGGTTCTATCAGTGAGCCAGTTAGCTACCCATCTGGTAACATACAGGTTGATGCCTAGCTGGGAGAGTTTGTGTCAAAAGCTTTGACTAGGTCAAGGTAGGTGGTCTGCACCATCTTCCCCTTGTCCATGGCTTTGGTGACTGTTTCAAAGAAGTCGACCAAGTTTAACAGGTATGATCTCCATTTGACAAAACCAAACAGTGTGGGTGTGTCTCTGTCCATCCTGTAACACTTATTTCCACCTCGTGCAGACTGTGAAAAGTTAAATGTAGCCTAAATACCCTTCTCCTCCTTGCTCGCCATCTATCAGCAACAGCAGCAGCAGCCCCTAGCATTCTTTCCCTCCAATGTAGCTTCTGTGGCTGTATTCCAATAGATTTTGGAATACAAGGCAAAAGGCAACACTAAGTGTGCCCAATTGCTTTATAGCTTGTTGAATATCTCTGCCATCTTTTTTTTTTTCAATAATTTTTATTTTTATTTTTACATTAATAAATGTCACAAATAAAAACTATCTTACAACATGACCGTATACATATATATATATATATATATATATATATATATATATATATATATATATGGTTCCCTATCAGAAGCCTGAAACACTATAAGCAAATCCTGAAAACTAAAGCCTGAAAATTCAAAATCCCGAAAACCCAAAATCCTGAAACTCAAAATCCTGAAAACACAAATAGTTCTAATATTTCACTATAAAGACACTAATATCTACCAACTGACCCTGACCCTAACCCTAACCCTAAGGTCCGTCACTATCGCACACTCACCTGACCCGTGCCCTAACCCTAACTCACTTAAACCTTCCCTAACCCCAATATTTGTCACTATTGCATACATGCCTAACCTGCGCCCTAACCCTAACTCATTTAAACCGCCCCTAAGCCTAACATAAAACCAACCGCACACTTACCTGAACCCAACGCATGACCTAACACCACAGGGCTAACAATAGCAAAGCCACAATGATGTCAGTATGTCCATTTTCTGTTTTCAGGATTTTGAGTTTCAGGATTTTGGGTTTTCGGGATTTAGAATTTTCAGGCTTTAGTTTTCAGGATTTTGATTTTCAGGCTTATAGTGTTTCAGGCTTCTGATAGGGAACCATATATATATATATATATATATATATATATATATATATATATACATATGTTATACATTTATGTCAAATACCACAGGATATAGGTCATACAACATATCTATTTATACTATGCACATAGATGCTTTCACTGTTAGTTCCACAGTTATATAGACAGTATATACATTCGTAATATCTAAGTTATTATTTAATATCTGAACTTGTATGTGTTCTTTGTTTCCATTATAGTGTATTTCTAAGTTGCTGTGTGATGAATTATGCTAATATGATATTAAAGTTTTTTTCCCAAATTTCTCTGGATTTCATGTTTTTGTTTCTTTCATCTATTAATATTTCATGAGCTAAAAGGTGTTGTATAGCTACTTGTTTAAAACCACTCCCAAGAGATATTTATCATATCTAGCCATTTAAAAGCTATATACAGTTTCATTAGTAGGAAAATTGTTAAAAGTGTATTTGCTTGTTTTCTTGGTATGTTGGGTGGGAGAATGTGTAATAGAGTGAATTCCCAAGTTAATGTTGATGTTTGATAACCTGTTTTTTGTAATTGTACCTTGAGAGAGTTCCAGAATTTATAGACACATTTACAGCTCCAAAATACATGGATTAAGTCAGCTATTTGGTCCTTACAGTGTGGGCAGAAAGGTGATTTTGATGTGTTAATTTGTGTAGGATTGCAGGTGTAAAATAAGCATTATTACTGATCATGAGCTGAGTGTATGCTAACTTTTTGAGGGGTATAATCTTCAGTGTTAGATTGATTGCCTGGCTTATTTGCTGATCATCTATGGATGGTTTACTTTTTCTCCAGTAGTTAGAGAAGAGGAGGTCTTTCTGGTATTTGATTTCATTTATCATTTTATATGAATTATTAAGTTTTCTTTGTTGTGATAATAGTTTTCCAAAACCTGCTACAAGTTTCTATGTCACTATTGGTCATAGTAACATTTTGGAGGTAACTGGAACACAGTTCTTTGATTAGTCTTAGGATTATTATGTGTGATTTAGGGAGGTTTAAGTTGGTCCTCATTTCTTGTATTGAACAGTTAAGGTAGGGATAAATATCTTGGATTGTTTAATCTTTCTGTCTGGGAAAAGGGACTAAGTCCAGCATCTTATTGTTTATTTTTAAATTTGGGTTTTTATGAAGGGGTTGCAGTATTGTCATGGCTTGTCTAAGGTTCAAGAATTGAAAGAGTTTTTGCACTAAGTTGATAGAATGTTTTAAGGGCTCTATAATGTTATAAGTTTGTATATCTTTCTGCTTCAGGAATGGAAGTGCTTTGGGATTGAAACCTAGAGCTTTAATATATCTATAATAGATTGTCACCCAAAGAGTAGACCAATTTTCCATTGACGGGTTATGTTCAGCTATTCTTAATATTCTGTTAGTGTTAATGATCGAGTAGTACATTTTAAAATCTGGTAGATTTAGTCCTCCTTTGCTTTTGGGTAGTGTTAATTTTGGATAGGAGATTCTGTTTTTTTTGGGTTCCCATATAAATTTTGCTAGGAAGGTATGAATTTGTTTGAAGAATTTATTATGTATTGTTGTCTGTGATGTCATGAATATATACATTAGTCTAGGTAAAATGTTAATTTTGATTATTGATACTTTGGCCAAGAATGGTAGTTTTAGGTTATTCCATCTTTTATAGTCTTGCATTATATTTTGCCATTTAAGGTTTACATTGTGTTGGTAGAAGTTTTTGTTATTCTGGAAAAAGGTGATTCCCAGATATTTAGTTTCTTCTTTTATTTTTATTGTGTTTAACAATGGTATTAGTGAGATGAGTTTGGATGTTTTTAGGGAGAAAATATTAGGTTTATTGAGGTTTAGTTTGTAGTTAGACATAGTCGAGAAATGCTCAATTGCAGCTATTATTTTGTTTATATCTGAATTTGGTGTAGTGCAGTATATGTTCAGATCATCCGCAAATGCAGTGAGGTATATTTTGAAGTTGTGTATTGATGGAGGATTGTAGTATGTATTTTGTTTAATGTATAGAAAGAGTGGTTCTAGGTATAGGTTAAACAGGAAAGGTGATAATGGGCATCCTTGTCTTGTTCCATTTTTTATTAGGATCCTATTTGACCAAGTTTTATTTATATAAAAAGATGTGTATGGGTTGCTATAGAGAGTTTGGATGATCTGAATGAAGTTATTGGGTATATTAAAGTAGGGTAGTGTTTGGAGTAAGAATTCTAGATTAACCCTATCAAATGCCTTGTGGGCATCCACTACCATTGCGTAGATGTTGATATTGTATCAGTTAGCATAGGATATTAGTGCATCTAATGTTAATGTATTGTCACTAGTCTGTCTATGTGGTGTAAAACCGGATTGTTCTGGGGAAATGATTTTCTCTATCAGATTTTTCATTCTGTTTGCAAGTATAGAGGTAAATATTTTAGTATCTATATTTAAGAGGGAGATGGGTATGTAGCTGTCGGGGTTTTTGGGGTCTGTGTGTTCTTTTAATATAAAGATGGTTTTAGAGGCATTAAAGTGGATATCATTTATTTTATAGTTTATTATGTAATTCAGTGTATAGTATAGTAGTTTGGCTATCAAGGGTGGAAATGCTTTGTAAAATTCTGATGTGAGTCCATCCGGACCAGGAGCCTTATGCACTTTTAAGTGTTTGATTGTTGTAATAATTTCACTGATGGATATCGGTTCAGTTAGTTTTTTTTTGTTGGTCTAAATTAAGTTTAGGGAATTTCAGTTTTTGAAGGAAAAGAGTTCTATCTTCCTTTGAGGTTTGTAGTATTTGTGCTCCATATATTTGAGAGTATATTTGTTCAAATGTTTTAATAATGTCTTCATTTTTTGTGTAGTTTTTGTCTCTGTAGTTTATTTCTGATATATTGGAGGCATTTTTGTGTTGGGAGATAATTCTGGCCAGAGCTCTAGATGGTATTTGAGCTTCTTCTGCATAAGTGGATAACATTCTGGCTTCATAAAAAGATAGGTTCCTGGTTTCTAACATATATAGATCCCTTTGCAGTTTTAAGTTCTGCTTCTGTTTGGTTCTTAGGGTTATTTATTAGTTCTTTTTCAAGATGCTCTATTTTCCCTTTCAGTATATGTTCCTCTTTCAGTTGTATTTTTTTATAGTATGCTGCTTTTTGATAAACAATCCTCTAATTTGTGCTTTGGTTGCAGCCCATTCTATGTCAGTTGGTACTTCGGAGTTAGTGATATTTGTAAGAGCTATTTTTAGCATTGCTTCTGTTTCTTTTATTACATCCACTTTGGAAAGTAAATTAGGGTTTAATGACCAATTATGACCCCTATTCTCTAAATATATCTTTTTGTCCCAGTTAATGTTCAGTGTGATTTTGGAATGATCTGAAAAGAACCTGGTATGTATAGTTATTGTTGGGTCCATGTTAATGAATATGTCAGAGATTAAGTAGAAGTCTATCCTTGATTACATTTTATGGCATTGCAAATAGAATGTGAATTTCCCTGTTTTATCTGCACTGTTCCCATATTTAAAAGGGTCATATAGTTTGAAATCTTGTTTGAGTTCATTAAGGGCTAATGTGGCTTGTTTATTATGTGATTTGGTCAGATTAGATTTATCCTTTTCTGGGTTTTGATATGTGTTCCAGTCACCTCCAATCACTAGGTAGTGATCTTTAAATTGGTTTAAGTTTGGGTATAATGACATACAAAAGTGTTGTTGGTTATTACAGGGTGCGTACACATTAAGTACCATTATAGGTTTTGGTATTGTAGGACTATTAAATGTTACATAACACAATCTTCTCTCCTTGTCAGCTTTGGTTTTAAGTATTTTTTTCCTTAAATTGTTTTAATTATTATGGCAGCCCCAGCACTGTGTTTTCCCCTCTGAAGCTATGATTTGACTTATCCATTTCTTTCTGCTAATTTCTGCCCATTGATCTGCAGTCAAGTGCGTTTCTTGTATTAGTATGAGGTTGGCTGTGGTTTTTAATGTAAGGTGTAAGAATAGTTTTCTTTTCTTCTTGTTTTGGAGCCCTTTAACATTCCATGATTCTATTTCCCACATTTATTTATTAGGTGTATTCCTTAGATATGCCATGTATATTAGTTTTGTTTTGTTATCTTTGTATGTGTTACTGTGTGATGGTTTAGGAAAGCATCTATTTATCCCTGTCCCTACTCTGTGCCTAACCACTATATCCCTGGACCATGAATAATCGGGGGGGGGGGTGAAGGTTCGTTATATGGTTTACCTTTATGCCTAATCTTGGAATGTGTTTTCTTTTTATATATAGAGTTAACCCATAGTATACCCCCTGTGTTACTATAAACAATGTGGACAAAGCTGAACAAACTAGTTCCCTCAACAAACACTGCTACTTAATATCCCTAGCCTCTTCCAACATATTATTTATACAATTATGGTATTGCATTTAAGGTACAGCATGTATTGTTTTTGTCTTGTGACTAATTCTTTCTAATAATATTTTTAAAACAGCACATTAATATACATTTCTCAGTAAATTATAACAATATATGTACCATAGTAATATTGTTAAACAATCAATCTTGTCATGTTTATATTTTTCTTTCATTTGACTTCTTTTTCCTCCCCTTTATTTATTCAGATTTCGGCCTTCTTTGGTGACTATAATGTTTTTCCGCATCAATCTGTGTGGGTTATAAAATATATACTTGGCACCTATTTATCAGAGGTAGGAAGTATAGAGAGACTAAAAAAAAAAAAAAACAGCTTAGCTAAACAGTCCTTCTTCTATAGTTAACATATTAAGGCTATATTTACATTACCCCAGGATTGTTAGATTATTTTACTATCAGTTAATCTTCTACATCAAAGAGGTTAAATACATGGTCACTAACCCCAAAGAGGCAAAAGAGACATTCCTGGCCGTTTTCAAGCAAATTCCACCTTCAGAAGTGAAATAAATCCACAGGAGGCGATAAAGGACCCTTGGGTGAAAAAACAACCCCATTCACGAGCACTCTAGCTGGGATCCAACTCTGAAAGCTTCCCCTTGCTGTCTAAGCCCTTAAATCCATGATGTGAGCTATGAGGGACACAGGAAAAGGAAGTACAGTTTGGGTAGGAACAAAAAATCAACTGCCTTTTCCAATGCACAAATATAGGAAGGAGCCTCCTTCTGGGACATTGGTCTGCAAATTCAGTCCCCCTATGATTTTGAGGACTCCATTAAGAACAGTCAGTCAAAATGGATTTCAGCAAGCTCCAAAAGATTTTACTGCCTGAAAAATTAAAATTTTGTCGCATTACAGTAAGACGCTGTCTGGTTCGATTCTCAGCTAGAGCGTCTTCTGCGTGGAGACATGCGTGAATGGGCGTACCTTTGTTGAAGGTTGTGCGGCAGAGCTGGCAACTCGGTACGTAAAAATCAACTGCCAATCATTAGCGGACTGGAGTTCCGCTGTGGTATCCCCTAACTGGGAAAAGCCGAAAGACACAACAACAACCAGTTAAAAGAAGAAAGCTGCACCATAGATGTCAACCAACCTACAAGCAAAACCTTGAAGAAATAAGGTACTGTTGAACTGAACCATTCACTAAAACAGTACACCCAGTACTGTGTAGGTGAATGAAAATCTAGCCTTAAATAATAGGCAAGAAATAAACTGTCAGAAACAGGCTAGCTCATAGATTAATATTGGGAAAAAGGAAAAAAAAATGTTAAATGTTTTATGTAAATACTAGAAATGTGTTAAAAGATCCTGGAGAGAAGTAATCTCAGGAAAACAGTAAAATCTCTGCCATCTTGAATTGACTGATTAGCATATAATTCAGTTGTTATGCAGTAATTAGTATGTGCTGATGTTTACTGTGTTTGCGTGGTTCTATAAGATGTGTAGAGCTGCTTAATGATACAAATTAGAGCACTATCATGTGCGCATCACTCTGTAATGTGCACACAGTTCCAGTGACCCGTGTAGGGTTTATTGAATCCTACTACCCCAGTTCTTTAGCAAGTTTTAAATAAACTGGATTAGGTCTCTGCCTTATTTAGGTTAAATTTCTTAAATATTTTTGGAACCCTCACTTCTGTTGAACAGATGAAATTATCAGAATATTAAAATATACTATACATGCACGATCTGTGCCTTATGTCTATCAGCCCAAAGTAGCATTGGTTAGCATAACAATTTGTCCTGATGTAGTTTAAAGTTATTTACCTAGATATTACAGTCATACTTGGCCTTTGGGTTTAATCTTTATACCTTCTATGTAATCTTCTCATTTTTACAATCCTGTAAATATGTATACATCCCTTGTTTCCATACCTGTCCTGTACTGCTTTCACCTCCATCTTACCTGATTTTGCTTCCTGTCCTTGGCTGTCCTATAGTATGGATTGTACCATGCTGGCAATCTCCTTATGGCCTTCATCTTGGCTTCTCTCAATTATGTTGATTACCAGGCTTCCAGTACACCGTCTCCATCTTCCTGTCATATTTATTCTCATAAACAGGCTGTCAAGTTCCTCAGCTATGTTAATATTATCACCTGTTCTGTTTCTGTCTTCTGGCTGTCATGTATACTGGACATGATAATGTCATCAGAGCACTGGCCCCTGTGCTCAGGTAACAGTGCTCTCCTTGCACAGACATCATGGAAGTATAAACTTTTTCCAATGTACAGATGATTGCACCATGTTTTGTTAAGACCCACAATATTCACTACAGAAAAGAAACTTTCAGTAAGCCTGTCCAAGTTAGAAACATGGTTATATGTCTCAAAATTTGCCTTTGTGTTTTATTCTTTGGTGTATCAGTGTACCTCTTCATAGCTTAAAATGGGAAAATCAGTCTGGCAGTGAGCTGTAGCTCCTGTAGCATAGATTTTGATTCCTTCAGCTCTAATTTGCCTGCTGTGTGAACCTTGAACAAGTTACTTAAATGGACAGTGCTTACAGGCAACTACGTATTTGGGATAGGCTCCTCAGTGGTCCCCTAGACCACAAGCCTAGTAACTACTATTAAATATTTTAAATCATTTGCATTACATGCAACCGAGCTTTGCTTTCATGGCATATCCAGATTATAGCAAAGTAGTAGTTAGCGTTTCATAATCTGAGAAGGGAACTCAGTGTCTCAGTCAGAATCATTAGCTCTGTCAGAAGTCACAGTGCTATTGATGATGTGGTTTTCTGAACCTTCATACACACATTTGGTGCAAACTGCCCTATGATATGAAGGCTTTGACCAGCAAGAATGTATCCAGGGCCAAAGTTTATAACCAATACCTAAACCAAAATAAATGCTTACATTTCTAAGGCTTCATCTAGATAGTTGAAAATCTCACTTTTTTCTTGTTCTAATAAAACGTCACCCAAACCAAACATCGGATCAAATGACTGCATTCATACACTCTTCAGGCAATCATGCAGCATTAGAAATAATTTGGTTTTCATCTAACCCCACTCAACTCAATATATTCCTCTTTCATCCACAAGCATGACAATATGGGTGAAATTTACCAAAATTGCGCCCCATGAAGTAAGGCTAATACAAAATAGAATTGCATGCCAAAGTACTATAAGACTGAAAAAGATTGATACACAGTACGGTAAGACCTTGTATGCAGCTTTACCCCATTGTTTATCCACAATCCTCCATGCACTGAGCACACATGCAGATGTTCCCCAGTGACAGAATAATATATGAGTCACAAACAGTACAATAATTGCATATAGGCTGGGATAACTTTACAGGACTAGAACTACAAATTGACATATGGTACAGTGTTTTGTGACTGCACCAATTTCCTGTTCCTTGCTGATGCATGACTCATCTAACAGAAATGTGCAGAAGCATCAGTACAACATAAAAAAGGTTAATTTTGTTTTCTTTTGTAGGGGAATATGCTGGTTCCAGAGTCTCCTGCAGTGCAGGTACACCTTAGTGACATGATGGTGCTATTGCCAAGGAGAAGGAAGATGAACAGATCCCCTCATCTCAATATTATAATTACATTTGCACTTCAAATATAGGAATTGAAGCAGACACCTTTATGAATTGCATTTCAGATGTATTTGGTGCTGGGAGAGTTATCAGTGTGCCACTGTTCTTGTCTGCCATGGCATGTTGCAGGTGTCCATATCAGACTCAGTGCTAGTCGCTATATATAAATGGTTATGACTGTTACAGGCTACTGAGACTTGTGTGGTACACATGCAGTGACTTGACAAGCCCGTTTCTTGAAATTATTATTTGGCAAAATTGCAGCAGAAAAAAATGAAGTACATACTGGGCACCACTAACACAAGGAACTCTAGCTAAGAGTTGCACCTAGTATCTGGTACACCCCCCATAAATAGCACACTCACTACTAGGACACTGAAGGCAATCCTGCACATAATAACTGCTATGTATAATATGCCTTTGTATGCAATACACAATTGTAGGCAGGTGACTGTAGCTGGTATATCATTACATGAATCAGATATATGAGCCACAGTACTGACAGAACTTCAGGCAAAATAAAGGGCACAAAACTCTTTTTAAGTGACTGCAAACTATGGTTGTGAGTATTGGTACCCATTCTCAGTTATTCTTCACTTCCACTTTTAATCTTCTTTTAGCCTGGCTCTGTGGTACATGGGGAGTAACCTTGAGTGTCACTTGGGTAACTAGGGTTCAGTTAGAGGACCTACCACTGGAGTTAGGTAGGGAGGGAAAGAAGTGAAGGGGTGTGTTCTACTCACTTCTCTTTGGCGGAGGGTGAGTTCCAAAAGCCTGGAGAACACATGAGGATTGATTAGATTTCTCCAGTGCAGACCAGAGAAACGCTCTCACATGTTTTCAAGTGGTTAGGTTGTTTTTTTACAGTCTACATTCTTCTTGAAAGTGAGGAACCATCCAGAATGGACATCCCATTGCACACCCCCACATCTGATGGCTGCCTTAATGATGGCTCATAACTGACTCACCCTGATGATGGAGAATGAATGGGCTGACTGATGACTGTGGTGACTATCAGACAGCAAAGGCAAGCATGACAAAAAACATACACACTTCAGTTCCTTTCAACCTTCTCTTCCCATGTTAGTTACATACAAGCTGCTTCATTTTATTCAACCGTTTCAGGTTTTTGAAACATATACTGTCTGATCCTAAAGAATCTAGGGTGACTGGAATTGCCCATCCAATGTCAGTACAATCAGCTAATAGTAGGGCATAAAATTCTCTACCAACCTGAAAACACACCCGTACTTACAAAAATTATCATCCCTTACACCAACCTCAAGACACTTCGCTCATCCAACAAATTACTAGTCCAAACCCACAAAAGCAACAACTCATCTGGAGACTCTCTATATGCCAACTCTGTTGGTAAAATATGGAACCCACTTCCTGCTGAGCTTACTTCAGAACCCATTCTAATCCAATTAAAAAAAAAAAAATCTAAAACAGCACTTTAAAAGGCAATGGCTGTGTCCTTGCTCTAAACCTGACTAACTCTGGCAATATAAACATGTGCTAAAGAGGTCTTTTGGTCACACCTACATTGTTTCCTAATTGTTACTCTATAACAAATCAGATTTATATATGACAGAATTAATGACTTTTATACTATGTATTGTTTTATCCTATGTATTGTATCTATAACAGTGCTTTAACTTGTTTAATGTAATAGTTTTCTGTATGTATGTATGTATGGGGCTTTTCTATCCAGGCCTCCTCTGAAAATGGACAAGTATCCAGTCGGACTATCCCGATCAACAAATGTAAAATAAATAAATAAAAATAAATAAATATATCTTACCTTTCTTCCACTATTACCTCTCCTTCCTTCCCCAATCTTTAAAAAAAAAATTATAGACAAATCAATGGATATTTCTTTAAGACTGAAATATGTGCATATACCTGAATATCTGGATACTTTATTGTGTTGTTTATATTGTGTTGTGATTATTGCATTGCTTCAGCCCAGTTCTTCAGCTAATAATGAACCTTATTTAGTTCCCTCAGATAACCTGGGAACTTAAATAAATAATGTATAAGTATTTTTTGCCTTGTATGTAAATGCAGAGGCCTGACACTTACAAGAAGGTTCTCTTACCCTGAGGTTCATTAAACCTTTATATCTTATTTTATTGCCTTATGCTGGCTAGTACCTTCCCTCACTTGCCTACACTCCATCAGCATCCTGCAATTTAGAAACACACTTTGGGGCATTGGATTTATCACCATAAAGCATTATGACTCCATGTTCATTCCCACAGGCTATTGGGGAGGAATTCAAAACACCTGATTGGCTAGCCTGGTTCCTTCAGTTTACTCGTACTTTCTGATCATTGTACTATCAGCATGCATTTCTAACTCAGTGTTATTGTTTGTCACCCTCTTTCTTCTTCTGTCTCTCTCTCTCTCTCTTGCTCTCTCTCTCTTTACTTCTCCTTACACTTGCTTCCAAGCTTTGACAATGTTTTCTTCTCTTTCAGCTATTGGTCCTTCAGTTTTATTAACCACTTTGATTTGCTTGTTTTGCCATACAGTGACAATACCTAACACTTCTTTCATCTGTTCCAGAACCTTCCCCATCACTGTATTAACATTTTAAATGTCTGGAACATTTCAAAGAAGTTTCTTCAACTTGTGTTGAGGAATTTGTCTCAAAACTCTCAAACAGTAGTCATCAACAGACTTTCTACTTTATAAGCCAAAGGGGCCAGTACCATACAGTCGGGTACTGGAACTAGTTCATAGGCTCATCAAGTCAAAGGTAAGTACTTGGAAATTACTCTATGACCATTACAAGCCTAACCAAATAAACTATATTCAAATGTTCCCTCCAACCTCAAGAATGGCAACACAAGATAGAATAGGAAAAATCTGAGTCTGCTTATCCAATTATTTAGGTTACCTTGAAGGTGGCTAGGTCACTATTTTGCTTAACATACAGTGTAAGTCTTTTCCAAAAGTGGGGGATATATTGGGATATGAAGCTATCATGCCAATACATTTTGTCTGTTGATAAAGGTTTGCGTCCTTTAACTGGGTATTTCAGGAACCATTTCTTCTGTGTAAGAATATAAAGTCAAAGGATACATTTTTCATAGATTATAAAACTTAACATAAATCAGCATGGAGAAGTCGCTAAGAGAACAAGTTCATAAAGAGGGCTGATGGTCTTGATGCCAAAAGGAGCCTCTGAGACCTTTCAAGTTGAGTGCTATGTTTACACAAATGTATACCAAAAGGGTTATCATGTTTAAAATGGGTTTGATTTGAGATGAGGAAGATGTAAAGGAACTATGACTTCTTTGGTTTCAAAAAGGATGCCTTTGGGAAATAGGTGAGTGAGATAAAAGGCTTTCCAAATTACAACATGGTGATTAAAAGATAAGGAAATATCAACAAGAGTGTTCAGAATCCCTGTGACAGTGTTTGATTGGAGAGAACTGTTTCTGATATGGTGTGATGTGCAAATATTTTATTTACCAAAATGAACTATACTACATTGTTTTCACATTTTGTCTGAGCTATTGTCTTTGCACTAATTGCAAAAATAGTCTAAACAATGTTGAAGCAAAAGTGGAAAATCAAATAACAGCACCCAATATGTGGTTGCCTGAAAACACAGATAACCACAGTCCAGGAGTACTGATATAAGGTCTGAGAAAGAGATGACAAATAGGAGAAATCCTAGCCATGCAATGTATCACTTGTATATGTTTTGCTTTCAGAAATAGCACCTGCAGTTCTAAATGCATGTGTTTTGACAGGCAAACCAGTTAACTCTCCATTACATAAAATATCTGTTTATATTTAGACTAACAAGTCAGTCAATAATGCTTGCATGGGGAATACTGCCAAAGGCCTTGAACAGGTCCAAATATGCTGTATGTATTGCATAACCACTATCCATTGCTTTGATGTCTCTTTGAAGGAGAAGTACTTGCTTTTTAAAATGTAGAATTGATAAGGGTCCAGAGTTAATATCCATAATAGTGGAACCTGTGGCAGTACATTACACAGCTTTAAATATGAGGCTAATGAGACTAATGTGTCTGTTATTACCAGCATCTGTGATTGGACCAACCTTGTGTAACAGTACTGCATTGGCTATTTTCCAGGCCTCGGTAATGTAACCAGGCTTATACTAAAGAGGCTAAATAGAAGTTCAGATAGATTACATTTGGCAATAATAATCAGGCAAACAGGCATGTTACTAGGGTTCATGGATAAGGGAATCTTAGCTTTTGAGAGGGTTGAAAGGTCTTCTTCTATAGTAAACAAAGGGGCGGGAGGGATTGTGGAAACTGTAACAGTCATAACTGTGGGTAGAGTAGAATGTGCAGTAAATCTGTCAGCTAAAATATTGAGCTGGATTTGATAAACCCTACATAGCTTGCTCATGCCGTCGTCACGTCATGATGAAATATGCACATGATAGCATACCGATTTGTATTCAGTAAATATCTCTACATGAGCTGTAGAACTGTGCAAACCAGATAAACATCATGGCATGCTTATTAGTGCATAAGCAGCTGAATTACATGCAGATCAACCATGATGGTGGAGCTATTCAGCAAGCTATAAAGCAATCATGTACATTTCATGTAGTCATGTGCCTTATACACCAAAACCTTTGGGAATACAGCCACAGAAACTACACTGGAAAGAAAGAATGATAGGGACTGATCAGTAGCATAGTTGGAGGAGGGAGGGAGTGGTGCACAATGAGTAACACTTTTAGGACTGTTACATTTAATTAAAAAATACAGTTTTGTTTTTAAGGGCATTCTTCTTTAAGAATGATCTGATTGCACACACCAGTCGCATCACATCTGTGCATATTTTGTTACACAGAAGTCTTGTTCTTCATTTCCACCTGTCCAGTTGCAAACACTGGCACAAGAAACAAGAGCCTGAATTCTATATCCCTACCACCACTTTTGAATCAAGGGATTGAGTCCACAGAATGTCTGGAATGTTTAGATTGGCTATTACTTTTGGTCTGTTCCTCTTAACATTTGTGGTTTTCTGGCAAATCAGTGAGGACTGAATTCACTAAATAATGACAGTCATTTATGTTTCAGTCTTACTGTCTTTCAGGAAACACATGGCAATGCAAAACATTTTATTCTAGCAACGTTATAAGATTATACAAGCAATGTTTACAATGCGTCCCTGGTTTTGGGGTTTGTCCACCCCCTCTCCCCATAAATTTTGGCTTTTTCCAAATTTCTTGTGCTGCAAAGCTGAGAGATATAGTTGAGTATCAAGTGCATTTTACAAGGAGCTGAGAGCTTCAAGGGAATAGGCAAATGATATCACTGTTATGCTAAATTATTTGAAAGTAATGTTAGTAGTACAACAGGTAGTATACTTGCTTTTGATGCAGAATACTGTGTGTTCTACTCTCACAGTATGTAGATGGATTGCTGATACTGTACTGTGCTGTACTTTAAAGGGGTGGAGGCTGCAGTCCTGAGAACATCCTCCTCTGGAGGAGATACCTATTAACTATGGGCCCTTTATCAGTTTGCTATCCATTCCATATTGCAATATTACCTGCTTACAGTAACATTTTTTAATGCAACATAGGCAATTTATTCTTCAAGGGCAATGTGCACTTTATTTGTAGATGAAACAATGAAATATAAAGTTGTTTGCTAGCAGCAACTTCTTAATTAGTTGCAGATCTCTTTAATGTGGAATTATTTAGATGACTTTACTTCTGCAGAGATTGTACATATTTACTGATATTGGTTGTTTGAGTAGACTTGTATGATGGAAATGTTCTGAATTGGGCAGTTTTGTCATTACTGGTTCATGCATTTTCTTTCATTGCTTACTGGAAAAATGTTCAAAACAATAAATTTAAAGCATGATCTAACATGTGTGCTATATTATACAAGTAAGATAATTTAATACAATCAGGAAGGTGACTCAAATAACACATATGTTTGCATGATCCTAAATATGTGTGCAAGGGGCCTGTGATTTGAAAACAGCCCAAAGGTAAATTTATCTACCACTGGCCATATGCATTTTCTGTGAATGTGGGTTTCAATGCTGTTTCAAGGAATGTGAGTTTCTAGGGCAGAGAAGTTTTAATGCTAAGTCTGTTTTCATTGTGGGACTGTATTGCATTGTTTTGCAGGTGTCTATCACTGCTTGTGCTATAAAAGTTTAAAATAAAAAATTTTAAATTAAATCCAAATAATCATTGTAGAAGTAAAGCATAAAACAGTATGCACATTGCAATGTTTATGGTAAATGGGAAGAAATGGCCAAGTAATAGAACACTAGAATGTTTGCAGGGGGGAGGGCTGTGTATGGGGGCCTCATTTGACCATGATTTTGTGACGGAGAGGGGCAGAAAACTCAAAGACAGACACAGGCAGCACAAACTCTTGCTACACCACTGAGGCTGATGCTGCTGTTTGTGTATAAGTGCAAGAGGTTGCTGCAGCTGCTCCTGATAGTCCTAGGGTAAGGAGGAAAAGGGTATTTAGACCATGTTTAACTTTTCATGGTTTGCACAAAGTGGAAATAGTAGAGCATTATAGGGTGGATAGAGATGCACTCCAGTAACTCTGCAACCTCTGTCATCATCACCTGACACCAAGGGCAAACTGAGGGCAAACAATACCTGTGGTGACTAAGGTATGTATACCACCTAGAACTTTAGCTACAGGAACCTTTCACAAACCCATGAGGATAGTCTAGGAATGTGACAGGCATCAGCAGCCAGGATTTTATACCAATTCCTGAATGCTACCGCCCCCCAGCACAGTGAAAAGGTTTGGACAAACCCATGAATAGCAGATAATAATGTATGTTTTTCAAAAAAAAAATCAGGCTGTGTACCCACTGTCTACATAAAGCACTTGAAACACACTTCCTATTTAAAACAGAATGGTAAACCCCCCCAAACCTCCAACACAAACAAAATTGTCTGGACATATACCCATTCTGTCAGCATTCTTATACTCAGGGCTGCAGTTCTGCCATTGATTACTGGATGACACTTATCATTGTTAAATGGTAAAGAATGCAAAGTAGCATGCCAGTCAGTTTTCATTGTGTCCACCACTGCTGTGGAGGTTGCCCTGGGACATCTGTGAAGCCTAACATCACTGTGAGCCACATGTACAACCCCTTAAATTGGATGATAAGTGAAATACGGTTGTTTGCAATATCAGGTGAAATTGCAAAAGAAAAGGGTAACAACATACTGTGCTGTATGCATAAGTTTCCCATCTCACAATTGTAAACACTGCAAGAACCGCCTGTGCCAATAGTGACGTATAAGAAATGCATATAGATCAACCTTTATTTTTCTAATGCCTATATAAATACATTCCTAATGTTAGAATGTAAATGTACTTGAATAAGACAAACATACCTTAGCAAAATATGTGCTTCTTTGCAGAAAAATTTCCTTCAAAGAAATAGCAGTCACAATCTTCTCTGTCTCAAAACAGTCTCCTCGCCTTCAAGTTCCCTAGCTACATGGTTACCTTTTTATAGGGTAGATTCAGCCCTCTGAGTGCTCTGAAGTGCAAATGAGGTGTGAACTCATTAAAATTGCTGAATACCTAACATCAGACTTTGTGTCGCAGATGTAAACATAGTGTAGCCTTTACACCATTGTTAGGTGCTAATGGCTTATGACAGTGAATGATTAGTCTAACTGAAGCAAACCACAGCAATTCACAGACATCTTTCCCTTAGGGTTACAACCTTTGATTGTGACTAAAACCAGAACTAGGCCACACACCCTCGCACCTCCCTTAACCCCACCCACTTCTCACCCATTCTGTAATGTCATTATCACATCACATGAGGGGAACACCCTCTTTTTCATATCATGATGCCTTGTTTCTACACATGTAAACATGTGGATGAAAAGTGAAATACGGTTGTTTGCAATATCAGGTGAAATTGAAATATGCTTTTTGTAAAAAAAATAGTAAATCCACCAATTAAGCAAACTCTTGATAGTCTGTTTATTTTTCTGAAACAGAATACCAGAGTTTGTACAGCGTTTTCCAGACTACCAGACAATCAGTTTGATTTCTGGATAGTCCAGAAAAAAACAGATAGATGGCAACACTGCTTTCCCTGCAGTGGGCATGTCAGTGAGAAAGATACACTTACAAAGTGTGGAACTAGCTGCAGTGAATGTTTAAAAAAAACAGACACCACACATGTATAGTTCTTTGTCATAATAGAACAGTTTTCTGCCTTTGCTGAAAACTGTTGCTAACTGTCATGTATTTGCATCACACCTTGAAAGAAAAATGAGAGGATATGCATTGGAGATTGCATGTCTGATAGTAAAGCAGAGATAAGGGAATGATTTGATGGAACAAAGAGAAGGTAGAGCTGGAGTTTCACAAACATATTCATAAATATGTGTGATCACTCATTCCACTAAACATGTTACGTACACATGTACAATCAAATGAGAATGTCCAACTGTATAAGCTGTTTTAATACCAGATATGAAATGTGAATTGTCTGCATGCACATTTGGGTCTATGTTATACCAGCGAATGATCAAAAGATCGAACGCGGTTATATCGACCACAAAAGAAAGAAAACAAAATAGAGATAATAGCCAGAACAGCAAATTTTAAACACTAAACACTATTTTAAGTGGGGAGCTTTGCCCCCCACACACCCCATATGGGGGCTGTGCCCCCCACACACCCCCTACTTAAATATACCAACTCCGAGATCGCACTACAGTGCCGAAAATGGCAAAGTGATGGAAGCAGCCAAGCGACTTCTTTCCCAGGGAAAGAATTTGCTTAAAAGCTGCTTCATCATTTTGCGTTTTTGACATTTACAGTTTGACGAAGATGCATTCGACAGAATGCATCTTCGTTCTTCTGACAGGAACCACATTATTTGATAGCTATTGCAAAACTGTGTCTTTGGCAAAGAAAGATAACCCACTAAAACTGTGTTGTGTAAGTACAATAGTTCAAATCCAGACCTATTTGTTAACCTTTGTTCCCCTTTTTCATCTTTTTTCTTTTTTTTTCCTTTACTCTGTGTACAGCACATGGCACAGTGCAAACATGTCTCACTGGTTAAGGAAAAAGTGAAAAATTTAATTTCAGTCACATTGTGCAACAGTAACATGCTTAGTGGCATTGTGCAACGGTCAACATCATGAATAGTAATGACTTCAGAAATTCAGCCTGTTAGCTGATTGTCTCTGTGGCACAAGGTGTAAATGCAGTAAGCTAAAGAAAACAACCTGGACATAATGAAGGTTTGAGTCCCACAGCTGATATTTTTAGCAAGGGCGTAATAATGAGTACTTATATGAGATCACTATTGCCTTTTCCATTTACGTGTTGCTTACCTGAGCGCAAACACAGTTCTCTTCTTAAGGAAAAATGTGAAAATTTTAATTTGGTGTACCTTCCTCTGCTCAAACAGGCTCAGTTGAGATTTACGGCCATTAGCACTCTGGAGAGTACTGAGTGGGAAAATATGTCTGTTGTCTATAAAAGGAGAAAGACAGCACACAAGCAAGCCCAGGTGTCCACAGTACAAAAAAAAACACAAAATCCACCAAGAAAAGCAAAGGAAAAGCTAAGAAAGTTCTTTTTTAGCATAGTTAAAATTTATTGCTCACTATTCATCCCAAAGATTGATGGTAAATGATAAAATACACTTCCAAACCACTTTTAAACCATTCAAAAAACATTCGACCAATCAGATCATCTCATTAATAAATTGATTGAATACATAAAAACAACTAAAGACATACTACAAAAAAATGTACATCTCAAAGTGTCCACACAGTTAATACAGTTTAAAACAGTTTAAAGCACAAGGAAATGCGCTGTTCTTGAAATCCAAAAAAAAAAATGGGCACCTGCCCCACAAAAAAAAATGTGTCCCATACATAGCTCTCCGCTTCACATATGTGTCGTCTCAACACACTTGATGTGGTCCAATTGGCTGTGCAACATCATTTTATTATTATCACCCATCCTTGTTGTGGTAACAGTCCAAATTCATCAAATATTCATCAAAAATGATACCTGTGCACATTACTGTGGTGAAGAAGTTGATATTTATGGTTCTCTCCCACTTTCCTATATCGCGTCTCCTTTGTTCTTTACTCTGCTTGCCTCTCCACTTCACCACTTTCCTATCAACCCCATTTTCACACTTTTAATCTGGTCAAAATATAGACTCATGCACAGCACACATGGCCAGAAATGGCCCATAAAAAGCCTTCACTTTTTTGTCTTTTCCATTTACGTGGAGTTTGGCATCATGCACCAATGTTGAGTGGCAGTAAATGGCTGTTCATGTCCAATGGTAAACCCTGGTTAGTTTTTGCCATCAGCAGCACTAGTTTGGTTATCTCAGTACAATACTACCTAAACACATTGCTCTAGAGGAACACAGATTTAAAGTAGAGTAAAAGGCATTACTTTGAAACATTTAATCTGACAGTTCTTAGACTGCTGGATGTAATAAAGTGTAACTTCCTATGTGCAGTGTTGTTATAAATCACTTGACTGAAGATTGTTTTTGCCCATAACATCAAGGGCTTGGTTCCAGATGCATCTTACATCATTTCTTAGTATAATGTTATATTGTCTATGACATGTTTTATAACCCACATCTTAACATTTGCCACAGTTAAGAGTTCTCATGCAGATACATTGAATACTGACCAAAAAGGAGTACTTGAAGTGACGTCCATCCCCACAACTTTGAGATATTTATCCAGCCTTGTTCATCTTAAGCCTGTTGTCCAGCTCCTAACCCTTCTTTACCGCTATATCAGTAACTTCATGCTACACAGTATGGCAGGTTAATAATGGGAACATACCAAAAACATGTCCATGAATGTTACATTACATCAAACATTATGTGCATGTCAGTCTCTCTTTGTGTTCTCCCCATTACTCCCACTCCTCTTTATGTGTGTGTATCTATTAGGCTGATGGATGGAAAGGTCATATCATGGTTTCTGCATACTATTATGACTCTGCTGATGGATAATACCAACACATTACCTTGATTCAATAGGTTATCAGTACTCTTGTAGTGTGCAAGGTTTCAAAGTATGCTGTAGGATTTCCTTTGTGTCATGTTCAGGTGATAATCAGATGTATAAATGTATGTTTGCATCTTGTCAAGGCTCATAACCCACCAGTAGGGATGCTCTGAAGGACTGTTTTCAGAGATCTCTTTTCTGTGTATCTGTTGCCTGCCCATCTGTCTACACCTTCTCCTACATAAGTAATATGTCTGCCTATCAAGTAAGCTATAAGGTGGGCCTCAATAGATATAACTGTCAAATATCAATTCCCACATGGCACCATTATATTTCAGATGTCCCACATCTTTTTTTCAAACAGATCTATATGGATGTATTAATTATTGTTACTGTCTATCTCTTCCATCTTCATCTCATGCAATTCATGCTACAGAGCAGGATGTATTCTTATTGAAAAAACACGTCATACCAAAACACCATTAAGATGTTCACGAATATGCCAGGACAGTACCTTCTATGTCCTCTACAACCCTGTGTCTGTCATCACCTCCTCTGTCTCTTCAGAATATACTGTAGCACCTTTAGTAGAATGACAGATGACATGTTCATCTAATATGTGGAAACTGTCCTTACATTCAATTTTTCACTGTTTTCCTTAAGCAGAGAACTGTGTTTGTTCAGCAATTAACATCATGCAAACAGAGAAAGCAAGGTCAACTGTTATTTATGTAATAAAACTTTGTCCCCAACATTTCAAAGAAAGACTACAGCATATTCATCATATTAGCTGCCAGCAGTTTCTCCCATAACATATCTTGCAAGCCTAATGCGTGAAACATTAACAACAAACAGATGTCATTTGTAGTTAACCTAACCCTAATCTGGTCAGTTATGTTATGTCCTTATTTGCACACAATTTGCCAGTGAGCACCAATGGACACTGCTACTATATGTGAATATGTGAAATTCGATTCATGCCTGCGCTAATTCTTTGCCATCATCCACAGAATCAACTTCTTGGTGATGGTCTTTGTGAAGAGGTATTTTGCATGTCTAACTCTGGCTATTGTGCTATAATCCTCCAATACATGGAAATGCATTCATAAACAAGAGAAGGGAAGTGATGTGTGTGCTTGACTGAATTCATGCTTTCTGATATTCTTGTGTGCCCTGCAGCAATGCATTTTCAAATGATTTATTTATTTATTTTATTTTATTTATTTTATTTTATTTTACATTTGTTGACCGGGCAAGTCTAGCTGGATATATGTCCATTTTCAGTAGAGGCCCGGGGAGAAAAGCTCCAGTTGTTAGTACAAGTTTAAACAGAGATCAGCAATACAAGATTAAAATTTATAAACAGAGGTAGGTAATACACATATTACACAAATATAAAAGGAGCAAAAACAAAAAGTGGAGTAATAAAATGTCTTAAAAATGTAATACAAAAGTTGTTTTTTTTTTGTGGATTACAATAGTCATACAGTATATATGTGTAAGCATATATCTACATAGATGTTATGTAAAAGGAGAGATATTAAGGGTACAGGGAGAAGAGAACGATAGAATTATGGAAGAAGAAAAGAGAGAGAGGAAGAAGGAAAGTTAAACTGGGTTGGTGCAGGAGCAAAGCCAGTGTTTATTGAGATGCATTTTTAGTTGTGTTTTAAAAAGTGGGAGAGAGGACAAAGATGAGATTTCTGATATTCATGTGTGCCCTGTAGCAATGCATTTTCAAATGATATATCAGTACTTGCACCATTGTCAAACAGATTGCAATTTACATAGCCTAACTGCATTGTTACATTTGGTATGGGTTTATAGTGATAGTGGACATTGCTCATGCATGATCATATCCCATTGATATTGTTAGTAGCTTGTATTAATGTGGACATACCTTCATCCCAATATGAAGACACATCATGCATTACAGGTGTTTCCCACAAGTGAGTGTGTGTGTGTGTGTGTGTGTGTGTGTGTGTGTGTGTGTGTGTGTGTGTGTGTGTGTGTGTGTGTGTGTGTTTCATCTACACAACATACTGAAAAACAGGTACATATCTGTCTCACTTCTGCAAGGTGCATTTATGTATTTATAAGTAGCTTTGCAAATTGGGCTCACATGATCATATCACAACTCCTGGCTTTGCACCCAAGTCTCATAACAATATATGTTACCTGCAACACTATGATGATGTTATTCTCTATAAAGTGCACTCTCATAGTGTTAAAGTCAGACAGCTGCTGTGGAGAGAGAGTGTGAAGTACTGTGTTCTCTATCTGTTGTTACTAGATAGGTAGGGGTTCTAATCTCTCAACAACCAACGTGTTTTTCTTCCTCGAACTATCAGTCTGCAGACAACTTTACACAAGGATATGAATCTACAGCCATGTTAGGCACTCCTATCCACATCATATTTTCAGCATAAAATTATGTCATCCTCTATAAAGTGCACTCTGGCGGAGTATAAGTTAGACTTCTGTTGTGATGCTAGTCTCACAGTGTATAGAATTCAGCTTATATACCTACACAGATATGGTGCTTGAATCAGATCTCAGTCAGCTGGTGTGTGTGTATTGGTTGGTGGCATTTTATGACCACTGTATGATGTTTTGAATCTGTTCTCATTTGACTCCCACTCTGGAGAACCTTTTACATAGCCCCTTGAATACAACATCCCCTTTTCCCTCTGTCAACCTAACATTCTTTATGCAGAACACTGAGGATGTCATCATCTCAAAGATGCATACACATGCCGAGAAGCAGAAACTCACCATGACCCTCAACAAGTCATCTCCAGACCACTGGATGTGTAATTGCTAATTCACTCATATGGTGGTGCCAATTCCCCATATTGACTGAGGCAGCCTGTAATAAAATCAAATGCACACCCACACACACACACACACACACACACACACACACACACACACACACACACACACACACACACACACACACACACAAAATCTTCCCTCACCTAGAGATAGAGATTTCAGTTAAAGGGAATAATAATGGCTAGGACTGTATGGTCTCTTGGCCATTAGTCTAGTAATCTCCTATGATCCTATGAATATTATGTTGATGTTGTCACCCAGATGTGCTTTATTAAGGTGTGGATGTACAGTAGTCCTACAACTGTGTATTCCAATCTGGGATATGCACTACTCTCTTGATGCCCACTGCTGTCATTTGGTTACATGGTCCTTCCATAACAGCTGTAGTATATGCCTCCTGAGGATTGTTGACATGGGATGATGCTGTGTATGTTGTTACCTTACTAAGGCATATGTTCTGATAGTGGACTATAGCCACATTCTACACAGCTCTCATTCAGCCATCATAGTAACAGCTGCAGTATGGCAGATTGCAGATGCAAGCTTTTCAACTCATCAGGATTAGAACTGTTATCTGACATACAGCAATATTACATCATAGTGATTACATGGGCACATACTCTGGAGTTCATCAACATGTAATATACACAAACATATGATATTTGGAGTTTCATTTGCAACATTGGCAAATTCATTGTATGCACTATTGTGTTGCTATTCACAAGGATTATACAAGTGTTCCCCAGCAGCACTGTGTGACTGTCAGCATTTGTGTCATTAACTGTTCTACATGAACTGCATTCACCTCAATTGTAATGTGTCCACATATGGTGTCAGGGTCCACACACACACACACACACACACACACACACACACACACACACACACACACACACACACACACACACACACACACGCACACACACACATGCACATTTACACTGATACACAATTAGGCATATGATATACAATTGATGTAATGATGTGAAACAGGTAGAACTATATGACTGTGTTAACAGTTTCACTGTAACACATGTGATTCATACTCAAGAATTTATATGGAGGTGATGTACATCTTGAAATCCAGTTTTCACATAGGTACAACTATAGTGTGACTGTACTGCATCACAAACATACCACTACATCACATCAGTATTCCTACTTGATAGTTTGAATGAAAGCATATGGATGCATGTTAGGATTTCATGGCAGTATAATATTTTCATGTCAACATCTGGAGGACAGTGGTCATGTGGCACATGTGAGAGTGTGCTTCATGTATTGTTTCATATGTGTACAATATTACAGTGACAGCTTCCTTGATCAGTGACTCTTTGCACTATTGCAATTTCTGTGCATGTACTAGGTATAGCTGATGTATTGCCATCAGTCTCACATACTGCTGTACCATTCAGTATCATGGATCACTTCTTAATTCACACATCAGTTGCAGATGCTTCAGACAATATCCATTTCTATGACGTGGCAGATACATGCACTACCCAGATGTGTGTAGGAAATCCATTCATGGCAGTTTGGTGTCTGTATGCATTTTTATCTTTATAGGTTCATAGGTAGTTACTAGGCTCTTGGCCCTAGGGCCTATACAAGCCTAGCCGAAAAGGTACACTGGCTTTAGTCACCCAAGAAAATTATTTTCCTGTGCCCCTGTCAAGCAGAACCACAGAAGTGATCCCCGGGGTGAATTTCCTATTACCCATCCAATCATCAAGATTTTTCTTGAAGAGTGCTAATGAGGAGCTCTGTTTGACATAGATAGGTAGTCTGTTCCAGAGTATGGGAAGTCTCTGGGACAGAAATCTATCCCTCCAGCATGTTCTGTTTATTATGGTGACAAGGTTTAGGTCCCTAGAGCATGTAGCTTGGAGGGATTGGGATTTCTTTAAGTGGAGCATGTCCAACAGCTTTGGGTTTGACACAGCTTTGTATGTTAGGCAGAGATCGCCTGTGAGTAGGTATATGCGATGGAGTTAAGCTGGAGTTTTTTGAGACGGTCTGTGTAGGGCATCTGTTTACAGTCAGTAATCCTCTTTGTGAGGTATTTCTGCAGCCTTTCCAGTTATTGTAGATGTCTTGTGAGGCACATACCAAAAGAGGCGTCGTACTCTATAATGAGTCTAATGAGTGATGAGTAGAAGGGGAACAATAACCTCTTTTTTTCCTGGATGAGAAACTTTTTGTGATGAGGTGTGCCATGCAGAAGGATTTCCTGATCACTGTGGTGATGTGATTATCAAAGGAGAGACTACTGTCCACCTGTGTCCCAAGGTCTATTATCACACTTTTGGTGTTAAATAGATTACAGCCTATGTGGTAGTTCATGGGTACAGAGTTTTTACCAAAGGGGATGACAATGCACTTTTAGGCATTGAACTTGAGACCATGGCTTTGACACCAGGCATCTGTCTCAGTGAGGCCCTTTTGTAGGATGTCCACATCATTAGGAGTTTCGATTATGGCTCCTAGTTTGCAGTCATCTGCAAATTTAGTTAGCCAAAGACATTCTGTGTTAGTCTGTGCTTCAGAGAAGTAGATACCAAACAGGAGAGGACCCACGACTGAACCCTGCAGTACTCTACTTGTCACTGGTCTGAAGTCTGATTTGGAGTCTGCTACTTTCACAGTGTGGGTTCTGTCAGTAAGCCAGTTGGCAACCCATCTTGTGACATAGGGATATATACCTAGTTTAGTGAGTTTATCTATAATTCCAGAGTGGGGGGTGGTGTTGAATGCCTTGGTGAGATCTAGATAGGCTGTGTGAACCATCTTACCTTCATCTGTGGCTTTGGTGACAGATTTAAAGAAGTTTATCAGATTTAGGAGACACGATCTGCCTTTTACAAACCCAAACTGTGTGGGGTCCAGAGTTTGGAGATCTCCAATGTCTTTGTTTATGAGTTCCTTGATGATACGTTCCATGGCCTTACAGACCAGGCTCATCAGGCTAATGTGGCGGTAGTTCCCGGGGTCTGTTGTGGCCCCCCCCATTTGTGAAGTGGGATAACCGTCACAGTGTGCCATTCAATGGGCAAAAAACTTGAGGTGAAGCTATGACTGAACATGGTACTTAGGTGGGGTACCAGTTCATTCTGTAGTTCGTGTAGAAGGAAGCCTGGGATGTTGTCAGGTCCCATGGATGCTGTGTTCTTGGCTTTGGAGAGTGAGGTTTTTACCTGTGCAGCCGTGATTACAAGAACTTTGCATTCTTCGGGTATAAAGGTGGGATCTTTAGGGGGTAAGAGGGGGGGTAAAGTTAGCACTGAACCTATATGCCAGGATGTTGGCAATATCAGTTGGTTCTGTATATTTAGTGTCATTATGCTGTAACTCAGAGCAGATCTGAGTGTTGCCATTGAGATTCTTGACATAGCTATAGAATGCTTTGTGGTTGTCTTTAGAATCAGTGGTGATTTTGTTTTCATAACTAGCTTTGGAGGATTTTATGAGGGATCTCAGCTTCTTACTGAGGCTGACCAGGGAGTTCCTCCAATCGTGGGATTTTACTCTTTTTTGCAACAGTTTCTTTCTTCTGTTGTAGAGTTTGGTTATGGCAGAAGACCACCAGATTGGCTTCCTTTTTTTGGAGGATAGCATCTTGGTTCTGTTAGGGATAGCACGATCCATGCACTCATGTAAGTGCTTATAAAGTGCATTTGTGTAGGATTCAGCAGTCATACCTCTATTGTCCATCTGCATGGGTGTTGAGACGTTTGCCACTTTTGTCTTAAGAAGTGTGAAGTTGGCTTTGGAGAAATTTTTTACGGTTGTTTTTCTAATGGGAGAAGGGAGCAGGATGGGGATGTCTAGGGTGATTAGCTTGTGGTCGGATATGACCAACAAGGAGCTGACCTCTGGTGTGGAACACTGGTCGCCCATGTTGGTGATGACCAGGTCTAGGATATTGCTGCCCCTGGTGGGGGTGTGAATAAGTTGTTCCAAGGTGTTGGGATTGATGAATTCCAGAAAACGTTGAGCAAAAGAGTTGGTACGCGAGTAGTTTTCCCAGTTAATGGTGGGGTATTTGAAATCACCCATTATTAGGGTGTTGGGTTGTACCTTAATATTTTCCAGTGTATCAAGAAAAGAGGAGTGGGTATCCTGGGGCATGGTGAGGGATCTGTAGCAAGCTACAATCTGGATTATGGTCTTGCCCAGAGTTAGTTGAACTTTGATTATCGCGGATGCATTATGCTGAGCAACTAGCTTGGAGGTGTGAATATCCTTAATGAATATGGACACTCCTCCACCTTTAGTGCTTCATTCCAGGTTAGGTGGCCGAAAGATGTGGTATGAATTATAGTCTGGTAATGTAGGGGTGCTCTCTGGAGCTTTGAACCAGGTCTCTGTCACTGCACAGATGTCAATGTTCTCCATTTTAAGGAGTGCCTCGAGTGAGTGCATTTTGAGGTTTAGACTTCTAGTATTGAGTAGCATTACCCTCAGATTTTGCTTGATTGTACCTGTTATGGTGGTGAATTTGTCATTTGAACCTTGCCTAAAAAAGGCACTATAGGGGTGGCAAGAGCCTTTGCCAGTATCTGGAATCAAAAGGGCGACAGGTGCAGGTCATCTCTGGCAAAGCAGCATGGTCTGTTGATCATGTTATCCCAGGCAGACAGATACTGGATTCCCTTAGAATGACACCAGAAGCTTAGCCATTTGTTGAAGTCAATCATTTTGTTCTTGTACTGTGGTATAAGTCTGGGTGATGGCAGGATGCTACTCAGGGCTAGGGTCATAACTGCCTGGGCTACAAGATCGGAGAGCTCCTCCATGTCTCTTTTCATGTAGTCCAGAGAGGTACGTCTCAGGTCATTCACACCAACATGGACAATGACAGAGTCATATTTGTACTTGTTGTGGAGTGACCTGAGTGCGTGAGTTATGTGGTGGATCCTGGCACCTGACAGGCAGCTGACAGTAACTTTCTCCTTGTTTAGGCTGGTAAGTGGAACATCAGGGTGCCTGACAATAGAGCCTGACTAGCTATGTCAGGCAGGAATGCTTTAGTTAAGTATATCACATTTGGTACAATGAGGTCACACATCTGGCAGGCCATACAGAACTATTCTGTGGGATGCATATCCATTAGTATTTGACAGTGCAGATTTCCCTTAAGGTGTTCTGGTAGATGCATGTGTGATATATCTTTCTGTGTTGTACTCAGAAAATACACAGCTTAGTGTCAACACATTGGGCCAGTAATCAAGGAGCCTGAATCCTCACCACTGATATTGGAGAGGTAATTGCACTTGGAATACAAATGGATTCACTCAGTATTTCCAGATGTAGACCTCTCAGCATCAAACACAAATTTCCAATAAGGGAACACAGGGCACGCACTCAGCTCGGAGTCTAGTTGTCTCTATCTGCCTCTCTGCAGATCCCCAATAAGGCTCCCCACTGACACTGTGAAACCACTGCTTCATTTTCCTGCCCCACATAGCTGACACACACCTTCTTTGAGATTTAATTTTCACACACGCACACACACACACACACACACACACACACACACACACACACACACACACACACACACACACCTGGGAAAGGCTGGCACAGATTACCCACTCTACCAGCTTTGCCCAGATTATAAAGTAGATGTACAGCCACCCTTCTGTTACTATAAGGCTCTTAAAAGGGTAGTCATTTATGCTGAGTGAAGTGAATATTAATACAAATGGTAATGTTGACCAAACAGCAAGGCTTTCAGGAGTGGCCAGAGTTATCACCAAATAAATATGTGCAATTACTCTCAGAGCTTAAATATTTTCTAAAATGGGCCATCACAATGAAATGTTTAAACACATTTATAATAAATAATAGAAGAATGAGAAAATACTAAATATATATTTACAGTAAACCTCAGAGTTCAAATCACAGGAAATATTGAAAATAACATTGATGGACAGACTCATACAAATAAAGAACAACAATCTCTAAACTAAACTTCACTATATTCCTGACTGAATCTAGCAGAATTACTATTCCCTAATAATTTACTTGGGAGAGCAAGGCGCAATGAAATATGTGAGCAGTCTTTCTAGTCAGGTTCTCCAAAACAGAATACTCAATTCTCCGAGATGATTCCCTGCAAAATATAATATCCAAGATGGCTTGTAGAATGACCTCATCTTGTCACCTGACTCTAGGTTTTCACAGTATCCACCTTTGAAGCTGAGACAGGAATTTAGCATACATGACTGAAATACACATCTAAATGTTTATGACAGTGCCTGAGGCTTCCACTCTTTTTACTGAGCTAATGATCAAAGGTTTCTTCCAGACCCACTATCTCAGGTCCTATTCAGCACTGTGGGTGAGGTTTTAATGGTTTAACAGCTCATTTACATTTCCCTTATTTTTCTTAAAGTAAGCTAGCTGGTTAACCTTTGCTGTCCCGGTATTTTCTATTAAAACATATACGTTTAATTCAGTTACAATAATACATGTACATTTCTTTCATTCCTGTAGGGTGCACTGTTGATACATTTTAACACAAGCAAATCTCAAAAATACATTTTCTGCACAAGCATCTGTACAAATCAGTTTGATATATAAATGACAGTTTACCATTAGAATGTTGGCATACCATTGTACGGCTATGAAGTATTCGAACTACAGATGTTTGAATACTTCATATGTGTGCAGGTTAAATGAGCGAATGTACTATTTGTGAATGGACTATGCATTTGCAAATATGATCGTTCGAAGGGATGTACAGGGGTTGCAGTACAGTGCAGTTAGGGAAATACATCCCTTTCCTCACTGTAGTGCGATCTCGGAGTTGGAATATATAGTTAGGGGGTGGGGGGATGTAACCCCCCACAGGGGGGTGCAACGGGGCTTGCCCTCCTGCATAAATGGGATGTTAGGTGTGCTAGTTAGGGAGTAGCAGCAAGGTTGACATTGCTGTTAAGTGCTGAAAATGTTGTGTTCAACAGCTGATTTTCGACATTAGGATGGTTAGGTTATGAATACTTTCTGTGAATTAAGTCGCTGTTAAGTACCTTTTTTTGTGACTTTTGGGATTTCAATAGTAAACCATGAATGACATATAATTATTTACAAAATTCCAGCTACCTGTGCTTGCACAAGTCATACATCCACTACCCTACTTCTGGCATGGCTGGCAGTACCTCCTATTGTCACAAGGTCAATCAGTTTATTCATGGATATTTGATGTCCCCCAAAATAATGGTGTTGGGATTGAAAGGGATTTCAGCTAAACTGTTAACATAGCTATTATGGTTAGAAGGTGTTCTGTAGCTCAGTAGGAGATGAAGTGATGATATCCTTGAAAAATACTTTTATTTCCCCACAACTACAAGTAGGTCTCAAAACATGGCATACACTAAACTCAGGAAGAGAGGGGGTGCTCCACATTTTTCTTTGCTTACCAATAATTTCCTTCCAAAGCATCATGCAGAATGTCTAGAAGTGAGTCTAAATTGTCACGAAGGTAACTTCAAATTCAAAAGGGCCACTGCTCATAATCTACTGCACACATAATTCAAAGTATCTTCACAAATCTTTCTATGAACTCAGACATAATGCCATCCCTCTGGATGAGTTCAAAGTGGACTGGTTCTCCTCACTCCAGTCAGTGCTATCAAGCATCATGACATCATAAAAAACATGTGCAGATAACTGGAAACAAAACACGACCCAGTTCTTTTTCTGGGAAACCTAAAGTGCTGAAATGGATACTGTTGAACTGATGTCAGGGATTCCTTAGAATCATATGTGATGCCACCTTCTCTGTTAATGACCCTGTATACATGTCATTGCCTTCATGACCCAATTCTTCAAATTTCCAAGCAATGACATATGCAAAGAAGATCATGATCTGTATGACCATATCAGTATTCTTTAATCCTTGAATATGCATTTTAGAAATAGTCCTGAGTCCTCCTATCCCAGTTGAAAATGGATACTGCCCTGGAGTTAATGCACAAGTGTTTTTTGTTCTACTCCAGGATAAGTATTCCCCTTAGGTATAGTAGAAAAAAATGAATCCATACTTCCTGTATAACTTCACCATTAATAAACCTCTTTGAAGATGGTTTAGATTACATTTATGAGGTCACATATGAGGGTTGGGAGGGTGGCCTAAAGGTTAAGGTGTTTGCCTTACAAACACAAGATGCAGGGTTTGAGTCTCACAAGGGATAATTGGCTAGGCTTAAAATGGCTCGCAAGGGCAGTTAGCTTAGTACTAATCTATGAACCTCTATCTATGAACTATAATGGGTTAACCAAAATTCATCAAATTACAGAATGACAAAGATATTCTAAAATTGTTAAAGTTAAGTATTACAAGGTGGACTATACAGCTAAACTAATTAACCTGGTACAAAACACAAAATCCATGCCCTAGAATCTTAGGTTAGATAGCCCGCTCTAACAGTGGAATAACTGGAGATGTTATGCATGCTTTTTAGTAACATGTCTACAGGTAATGTCTCTTTCCTTCCATTTCTGGTGAATTTCATCTTTTAAAACAATCTCCATACTGACTTTATTCAAGACTTTGCCATCAAGAATTTGCAGAACTCAAATATGAGCAAGATAATTAGGCCATTACCCAAGTATGGACACCAGGTGTAAGAGAGCAATAGCCCATACTCATTAAAGTCTGTGATATATTCATGTCTCCTTTTCTAAATATTTTTAACTGTTGTGTTTTAGATGGGATGCATGCCTATGTTTAGGGAAGATAATTTCCCTTCTTATAGAAAAACGACATAGTCATCCCTCTCCACAGAACTGGCCTTACTATGGTCATCATTAGCAACAGCTGTCTCAGAGTTACCACAGATTTCTGAACTTCTTTATTGATTCCTTTACATCAGGCTAACTTAATACATATTTAAATATATTCAGACTACTATTCAGTGAACACTGCAGATCTCAGATAAGACATTATGTTAACTTGTTACCTTATGTTCTATCACTAATGCTGACTACAAAAACACGGACAGTAGAAACCTCTCAGGAGAGCTGTTTATAAATCTGACTTAGCTATGCAATTCATCTTTCCATAACTTGATATAGGGGAGATCCTTAAGTATGCCTTAGGCCTTGTGTAATTGCTACTTAGCTTTGTAGATGATTGCTTCTTGAATGCATGATTAGTGTGTTCTAAACTGATGTCTGCTTCGGTTATCCTACGTTTGCTTATGTGGATCCAATGTGTGCTTTTGCGAAGTGAGTTGCATTTGAACTGCCAGCAGTCAAATGTGTGGGTACATACATAGGTCATACTGTGCTAGATTGCCCATTTTTCCAGTTATTACTCCATGTCATATGCCTAATATCATTCCTAATCATATCTGACTGACTGCCACACAGTTGCCAACATTGCAGCATTCCTGTGTGCATTAGTGCATTCCCTTACTCTGGCATTAGTGCAGAGGACAAAAACTTTAACTTGTTAATGAGCTGCTTCCTGTGGCAAGGGTTCAGTGTTTGAATCTTTCCACCTTCATTTACCTTTTGAGTGACAGTGAGCAACTCATTTAACCAGGCAGTGCTTTGAAGCAATTGTGAATTTGGGCTAGGCTCTTTAAGGTCTCCTGGACTGCATGGCTAGAAATTATAAACCTATTATATTTGTTTGCCTGCTATCTGCTATTGCATAGCTGATCTAGTTTAGGAAATGTGCTGGCAATATCACCAGCACACCAGTGGGAGGTTAGCATAATGGTTAAGGTCTTATATTCATAAATACAAGATGCAGAGTTTGATTAAGATATATGGTTGTTTGGTAGGCTTGCAATAGTCTAAAGACCAATAGCATAGCATTTACCTATGAACTCATAATTCAACGGCTACCTCTGGGACTTACAATGTCATTCATTTTCACAAGGTTTTGTTGGGCAAATCAGAATTTCAAAAAAGAAAAAGAAAAAAATAATAAACAGTTCAGTGAATGGTGAAACTGCAAATGTGTGTCATATCCTGAGGTGTAGTTATAATCAGGTTGATTATATTGGTAACAAGGGTATAGAGCCATATTTCTTTGCATAAGGAAAGCATTTATTTAATACTCAAACATAAAGACTGCAGACTTCAGTAGAACGGACTTTGCCCATGAAGAAATATGCTTGTTTTGATATATGTATACTTACACTCAACCTGCTGTAAAGAAAACAATCAATATTTGTTTTTACTGTAGCATAATATGTTTACTATACACTGTGCCATAAGCTGCACTCATGTACACATTGAAGCACCACCCGGTGAGGAGGGTAGAGTCTATGTTAACCGCAAGGGGTCTCACTCCATCAACTGCCAGGTCATGTGCAATGCCCAGGGCATCATCATTAATGTGTGTGCTGGCAGCCCTGGCTATTATCACAACTCCCATATCTGGCACGCATCACAGCTGCACCAGATGTTTGCCAGGAGGGACATTCCTTACAGCCATCTACTGGGGGATGCTGGCTACACACTAAACCTTGTGTGATGACACCTATCAGAACTGCACATACACCTACTGAAGAATACCATAATGTGGCACACGCACAGACAAGGAATATCATAGAGCATGTATTTGGGCTGTTCAAGTCACAGTTCCAGTGCCACGATATATATGGTGGAGACTTGCAGTACTCTGCAGCCAAATGTGCACAGATGTTCACAGCATGTACTATGCTACACAATATGATCCTGCGGAAACAACTGTGGCAGGATCATCACAGAGAAGGGACACACAGCCCCCCACCAGTGCCATGATCCCCACAGCCACACCCACTGGGGGACTTGGAGGTGGAACTCCCTAAGGCTGTCCCTATATGCAGATGTAGGCATGGTCAGTATGCCTTGGCCTTGGCAAAGAGGCAATGCATAACACATGCACTGACAACCTAGGGTCCTAGGGACCAGCACCTTACTCCAACTCACATACATAGTAAAAAGAATGCCAGCCACACCACACTACCTGTACCTTACCATGTATTAGCTGTGTACTGCATGCATTAGACAGAGTCAGCCCTGAAAAACAGATATCTTAACTGCTGCGTACACAAGGTAAGTCACTCTCCTTTACAACAAATGTATGGGGTGCTAGACTATGGTAGCATATGTATGGCCCTGCTGCATTTATGCAAGGGAATTGAGTGGGCAACTGGGCTACTTGCAGAGAACAAAGAGCTGTGTGGGACAACAGGTACTTTGTCCAATAGTGACTGTCCCATAATATACAGTAGGCCACAAGTCAGCAAAACCCATGGCAGTATGTAAGGAAATTGCCAAACAGTGGGGTCATAGGACAGGCGCATGACTCTCAATGCTACAGTCCCCTACCCCAACACATCAGTGTTCACATACAACTGCAGGAACAGTGTATGTTTGCAAGGATATGTCAGCAGACCACACAATCCCAGGGCTGTCCCAAACAATCTGGTTACATGTCTTATTTTCCACAATATGCAGGGGTCAAACTGTATTATATGTCTGTCTGCTGTTGATGGTGTGAGGAATTAAAATTCACTTTCTGGTGGTTGTTGTTGCTCAGTGGGCTGAGTACATTACCATGGTTGATGGTTTCCATGGTTCGAAGCTAGCTGCACTATGACTTTTGCATGTGAGGTACTCCTGTGGTACAAGTCCCACACACTGTCAATATGTCGCAATCTGTTACTGCAAGAAAGCTGAACAAAGCCAGTAACTGAGAAGGTGGCTAGTATAACAGCAAGTTGCAACAAGTCAGACTAGCAGCAGGATGCAAAGGCCATCACTTAACTGTGTCAGTATGAACAATTCAGTGGGCTCCATTCAGTAGTATATTACTGGAAAAACACAAATGTATAAGGAGCACAGCAGACATATGGGGCAAAATGCTGCAAAACATGTACAGTCAGAGGTGTGAAGACTGTCGCCCTGTGTGTGATGTGTTACATCATGTACCCCATTCACAGCATGCCTACAACCACTTAGAGCAGAAAATCTGGACAAACCCATGAACAGTAGTGGGACAAAGGCCCAAATAAAAGGAGAAGGTTTAACTAGTGCCCAAAGAAATGTAGAAAGTTCAGAGAATAACAGGTCATGCAGTAGCATGGATTTCCTGGTGTAAAATTTCTGCCATCATTCCCTAAGGTCAATCTATAATGATTTGCCTTTGATGTATCAGAAACTCACAATGCTATGTAAAACATACCATACATATGATGCAAAACTATGTACAGTCTATTACAATCTGTACAGTCACTAGGTATGAGCCATATATTACATTCAGCACACAGCCAGGGAGTCCCCTTGGGCAAAATATCAGGGGAGGTGCTGGACTGTTGAATCAGGTGCAGCAGCCAATTGGCTGCACCACACAAAATCCCGGACTGGAGTACAGGTAGGTCTGGCCAGCAGTCACCTTGTAAGTACTGACAGTCACACTGGGCATGCTCCTACACTTAGCTAACTTGAGCCCATGTCTGATGCCTCATTTGCCTAAAGAACTGATATGTGAAAATATGTCTGTGCATGCAGACAGCAATGTATACGTATCTGTCTCTCCCTATACCCCTCACACATGATCACCCTATCTATCATTTTCTGGCACACACACATACGCACACACACACACACACACACACACACATATATATATATATATATATATATATATATATATATATATATAGAGAGAGAGAGAGAGAGCTACATAAATGTGTAGAGTGGTGTAGACCCTCCACATATATCTATATAACACTGTTACATAATGCACACACAGCTACACCTAAGTTGACATCTCTGTTTTATATGTATATATATATATATATATATATATATATATATATATATATATATATATATATATATATATATATATATATACATATATATATATATATATATATATATATATATATATATATATATATATATATATATATATATATATATATATATATATATATATAAATATATATATATATATATATGTATACACATGTATATATATATATATATATATATATAGAGAGAGAGTTTCACTTCATATTGCTGAAATGCTGAAATATCGAATTTCAGCATTTCGTCAGTATAAAGCCAAAACCATCATAACGCCGACACTTCACAATCACAAAACCACATCGAACACACAGCATACAGCACATAACGCACAAACCATAACACCCACACCACAAAACAATTAAATACAACAAAACACCACACAGACACACACCTACACTACACAAATGCAGGGGGGTAAGCCCCCCTGCACCCCCCTACTTATATATACTAACTCCAAGATCACACAAACAGTAAAAAAAAAAAAAAAAAAAAAATCACACGCAGCCAACACATACAGTCATACCTCCACCTCGTACAAGTTACAAAAACACTCACAAACACTCGCTTACCTTAAACTGCAGACAATATCCCAGCCAAACATTTCCATATGATAATGTAAATGCATAAGCGCGAATTTGACATAGTCCTATTCACCCTTATGCACTTTCGTTATTTTGTAGTTTCGGCTTCATGGACATGAATTGCTGAAATTCGATATTTCAGCAATTCGTGATTATGAAGTAAAACCATATATAGATATAGATATAGATATTTATATATATATATATATATATATATATATATATATATATATATATATATATATTCATGTTTATATGTGTGTGTGGGGATGCAAGAATGTACTCACCTGCTGGGGTTATCTGCACCTACATACATAACAGTTGTCTAATGGTAAACGACCAAGGCTGCATAATGACATAATCCACACAACCACAGAATCTTGTGCCTGTGGAGTCTCACTCTGTAAACAGACAATGGAGAGCAGGTGTGGTAATGTGCAATGGCTTCAATGCAGGCCTTGGACAGCCCATATTTCACTGGCTAATTGTCCACCTAGCAAAGTGCAACTGGCCATAAATGGCAATACTGGTAACCATACACACATAGCAGGGGTATTAACAGGTACACCACAGCTAGGACACTTGATATAATAACAGTGTAAAGCAGGTTCACTCTGCTAAGACAATGCCAGTTTGCATAGCTCACAAGTACTTTGGTACTGTGGCTACAGCCACATGTACATCACATGTAACTGGTGGCACATGCAATTAGTATTGCGAGCTGTCATATTTAATAGTAGTTAGGTAGGGGTTAAAATCTCACATCAGCCACTGTGTGTGTGTGTGTGTGTGTGTGTGTGTGTGTGTGTGTGTGTGTGTGTGTGTGTATTTCCCTTACAGCGGTATAGACATGCCCATTTGGCCTATCTCTGTGCAATGGCCAATCATTTTATAGGCCTGTGACTAGAGTCCTCCTCAACATTACCCTCCCTGTCAACACCTGCTGATGTCATCCACCTTAACATCACTGGCTGACAATATCAAAACAGACAAGCTCTGTGCGCCTGCGATAAGTGCTTAGTGCTATAGTGTATACTACTAAATAAATAGGGGTTCTAATCCCCAAAAGGGCAATGTTGTGTCTGTGTGCAAATACATTCCCTTGCAGTGGTGTGCCAATTTCTGTGCCATGATTGTACATTTTAAGACCATGTGACTAACTGCCATCCTTTCCAGTGGCCTCCTTTACAAGGCCTGCTGATGTCATCCACCATAACAGCACTGGCTGACAATTTCAAACCAGGTAATCTCTGTGGCGCATGCGATAAGTGCTTAGTGCTATAGTGTATACTAATAATTAGATAGGGGTTCTAATCCCCAAAAGAGCAACTCTGTTCGAAAATATATCCCCTTGCAGCAGTGTACCTATCTTTGTGTTATAGTTATACAATTTAAGACCCTGTGACTACCTGACATCCTCCCCATTGGCCTCCTTTACAAGGGCCTGCGGATGTCATCCACCTTCCTTCTGGAAGTCAGTCTTCACCCTTTTCAACCCTGAAACTCTACAGAATCCCTCTCCTGATAAGACCCCTAATCAAATTTCCCATGACTTTAATACCCACTTTATTACCACCATCCAAAAATGAATCAGAGTCCTCAACAAGCTCAAACCAATATTCCCAGAACAATAATACCCTCATACAAAATGACAATGCACCAATCATTCCTGACAAAAATTCCAATCATTCCTCAACTCACTCATTTTCTATGCAATCATTACCCACATCTCTCATATGTAAACTATTAAAAAAACTTAAACTGTACTGTCTTTCCACAGACAACCTTCCCCAAGAATATTTACAGCTAGCAGCAAATGCAATTGCATATCCAGTTAGTATTCTTATAAACTGCTCTCTCACAGAAGGATACGTTCCATCTATGGAAAAATCTATTATTACTCCACTACATAAAGGCAGAAACTCTCACGACCTCTCAAACTATCGCCCCATCTCTATACTTTCCCCACTATCCAAAATCCTTGAGAAGTGTGTACACACAATTACTCGAGTACATCATTGACAATAATCTTCTGTCTCCCACTCAACATGGCTTCCGCCCAGAGCACAGCACTATTTCAGCCCTGCTCTCATTCACCGATACTGTCAACAAACCCTTAGATACAAGTCACCCCACTTCAGTAATCTTATTGGAGCTAAGGCTTTTGACCCAGTATCACATACTAAACTTCTGATCCAATTAACAAACTTTGGTTGTGCCCCCAAATCACTCAACTGGTTTACATCATACCTAAACAATAGACAACAATCTGTAAAGTGACATAACATACAATCTGATTATTTGTCAAACAACATAGGAGTCCCACAGGGTTCCATTCTGGGACCATTACTCTTCAACATCTTTATTAATGACCTCCACAAAATCTCTAAACTAGGTAAAATTATCCAATACGCTGACTAGTCGACAATAATCTCTACTTCAAACAATTTCTCTGATGTCCTCACAGTTACTCAAAATGCATTTACAGAGATAGAATCATGGCTAAACAATTCACAGCTGCTACTAAACACCAAAAAAACAAAATGTCTATTATTCTCTTCAAAACCACCAGATATAGACTTCAAAATCTTATCTAAAGATGAAACTGAAATAGAAATAGTAAAATCTGCCAAATTACTAGGCATTACAATTGGCGACAAACTCACCTTTGAAACACACATTCTCAACGCAATAAAGAAAACACACTTTAAACTTGGCAAACTTTATTGTCATAAACTTTACATGGACAAAAACACCAAAACAAAATTAGCAAGTACTTTACTCATCCCTGCTCTAGTTTATGGTGGTGCCATCGTTCCTAACCTTACTCATCCCTCAGCAATAAACTTCAGTTTTGTTACTATAAAATAGTTAAATTCACCTCAAAAAAGACTAACCGCTTACACCAATGGCAAGCAATCTCTGAACTGAACTGGCTGAATTTCCCAAACTATCTTTGCTATATCCACCTAATGCTAGCCCATAAACTAATTTATAAACCAAATACCTGCCCAGCACTCTCATCAACACTACCAACTTATATTCCTTCACGTACCCTAAGATCCTCCAACAAATTGCTACTAAGTGTAACGAAGACCAAAAAAAGAGCTGGACAATACTTGTTCTACCACAGCATTGTTAAAAAATGGAACTCCTTACCCTCCCATATTACCCAGCTAGACTGTAAAAAGACATATAAAGTAGCATTAAAAACTTTCTTCTTACCTAACCTCAAATGCCAATGCAAATCAAACAAACCACCATAAAACCTTCACTACTTATTTTTAACCCAGTTCCATAGTTCAAAATAACTTTTACCCTGACAGCAACACAGCTCTATTACCGCTATTGCTGTTCGGCAAGAACTGCAATGTTTTTTCATGCAATGCCAAAAAGAAACAACTCAAGCTTTGTACTATGCTACTAACTGTTATCTAAGTTTATATAAGTGCTTAGACATACTGATAGGTTTTATATGGTCTAGGTATTCTACTTTTATATATTTTTTTAATTTTTGCATATTTTTGCTTTTAAAATTTTTTTATCAAGTGTCTATTTTTATTTGACTGTATTCATTTTGAAGCTTTTCTCCATTGGCCTCCAGTGAAAATGGGTTCCTGACCCAGTGGACTTTCCCGGTAAACAAATGTCAATAAATAAATAAATAATAAACAGCACTGGCTGACAATCTCAAAACTGGTAAGCTCCATGGCGCATGCGATAAGTACTTAGTGCTGTAGTATATACCAATAGATAGGTAGGGGTTTTAATCTCCAAAATAGCAACTCTGTGTGTGTAAATATATCCCATCCAGCAATGAACCTATCTCTGTACAATGGATATACATTTTAAGGCCCTGTGACTACCTGCCATCCTCCCCATTGACCTCCTTTACAAGGCCTGCTGATGTCATCCATCTTGACAGCACTGGCTGGCAGTCTCAAAGCAGGTAATCTCTGTGGTGCATGCGATAATTATGTAGTGTTATGTGTGCATACTAATAGATATGTAGGGGCTGTAATATCATTAGAGACCACTCGGTGTGTGTGTGTGAGTGCATATATATATTCCCATGTAGCAGTACATATATGGGTGTGCAAAAGTCATGCATTTTACTGCCATGTCACTAGCTGCTGGCCCTAAACAGTCCACATCTACCGAAGCATACATGTTATCTATCACCACATACATTTGTATGTAGAGAATACCCAGGTGACACATATCAAGGGTAGTAGGCCTTGTCACAGGGTATACATGCAAGATTATGCTGACTGCCCCAATTGTCCTCAACACACTGCTCTACACATTTGCACCTAGGCAACCATGAACATATACAGCCGTACCTTACTGATGTCATATTTTTGCTGTGCTGCCATGCCATGCCACTGTATTGCCAACAAGTCTCCATAGCTTAGCCACTCAAACTCCTGAAACAGAAACATACACAGTACTGTAAGACACCTGTCATTCTGCAACACCACTGCCAAACTAACATCATGCAACAAAGGTACACAAAGTTTGATGTGTACTCATGACACATGCTAGCACACAGCACCTGTCATGGTGTATCACTACCACACTAAAAAATACATGTAATGTAATATATTCACCCTGTACATCAGACACATATTTGCATGTCTCAGCATCAACGGTATGGATGGTAGAGGTGTGGCACAGGTATCATCACATGCACATGGTGTGGTGTGGGGGTGGCAGAGACCTAGGCTGTGCCAAACAGTTGACAGCATGTGTGTGAGTCAGGAAGGGGTGCTGCTTAGTTCTGCCATGGAGAGGTGCCTTCTGTGTGTCTGTTGGTGACCTGCATGTGATAGTGATGTTTGCGTGTGTGAGTGTACACAGACAAGCCAAGTGCTATCGCTACAAGTGTATGTTGGACATCTATGGACTGTACATGGCAGAGTGGACAGTTCACCATCACCAGCCATGAACACAGGAACTGGCTCTGCCAGGAGTGGCACTGTCACCACCATGCCCAGGGTCAGATGCGGTGCTAGTTGCTGATGGTGACTGTAGTCTGCTGGGCCCGTGTCCAACACAGGACTGCCGAGGACCACTTAGCCATGGCCTGCCACATCATGGTGTAGACAGCACACTCCCTTCTGTAGTGCTGGAGGTACTCCCACTACAGGAGTGTGCATGTGCATGGCCATGTGGACTCTCAGCAGATGGTGTTGCTGACCTATGTCCACATGTCTGATGCCCTACTCCCACCAGATGTTGCAGCACAGACAACGTGCAGTTAAGGACTGACAATGTCTCACCCCACTGTTTGTCCACTACATCAGTGAAGTAAGCCATGGCATCACCAATGTGGTGGAGTGAGTCACAGATGTCAGACTGTGCTGCATCCATAATCCTGAGCATCCATCTTGTGTTGCATTCGGAACATGCCTGTGCCTCCATGATGGACTGAAACATTTCTTATGGGTATGAGGTGAGACACTCAAATGTCTGTCATTATTTTCTAACCTCAATCTGTAATGACTTGCCAGTACTTTAGCAGACAGACATGTTTTTGTGAAACCATGCCAAAACTAGGAGGCACAACTGTGGACATTCTACAACAGTCTGTACAGTTGACAGCTATACCTGCTATCCCAGGCCTCACGTACATCCATTATTATTTATTTGGCTGTGTACTGGTGTAGTGTCTACATCACAGTCCGAAGTAAACTGTCAGTTTCCCCATTATATGTACTTGCAGGGAGTCAGTGGCAATCAGGATATGTTGTTGGAAACACCTGTTTTAATTCAGAGCTGAGTGGCCCAGTGGGCTAATGCACAGGGCTGTAGTTGGCAGGCACCTGGGTTTGGTATGTGGCAGGGGTGATTATTTTGCAGATGTGTATAACACTGTCAGAAACACATAAGATGATTAAGGCACTTTTAAGTGGGTTTGTGCAGGTTTGTGCAGTGTGCCAAGCTGCTTAGCTCCATTTAAACCCACGCTAAAAAAAAAAAAAAAAAGAAAAGAAAAAAGGGGTATTAGGAAAGTGGTGAAATGGGGTAAGCAGGGGAAAAACATACTGAAAGGCAGGTAGGAATGTGCAGGGTGGGTGTAAGAAAGGACCATAGCTCTCCATGTCTTCCACATGTCGATGATAGATCTGTGACAGAGGGATTAGGCAGCAGTGATTACAGTCCATGACAGCATGACACTTGAGAGACATATATCATGCACAGGACGGAGAGTATTCAACTATCATGCCGCTCTTGGCAGGCATGGGGTTAGACCTTCAGCAAATGTTCAGAGACACACCAGGCATACAGTTATGCCAAGATTATACATTTTATTTATTGTATTATCTTTTCTTACTATTGTAGTTGTTGCCTTTATTTAAGATGTCCTATCACATTCCTGATCAATGCTGTTAACAGTCTGTACATCTGAACACACAAATTATTAATCCATAAAAAGGCCTACTACACCCATTTACCTGTAATTCCTGTGAGGAGATCATCTGTTAACAACAAATAACTGATTCAGTAATATTTATTAGTATTTGTCCCTGGATTCGAACCCTGGTCTATGTGTGACAAAATGTATATCAGACACAGCATTTAACAAACTGAGCTACTGCTGGCTATTGAGTGACTGTTATTTGCCTAGAGCTCACCTGGAAACAAAATATGACCTGGTAATAGTAGAACAATTTTATCCAAGACTGCAGTGACAGTTGAATACAGATGCATGAGATTCATGCATGACAGAGATACTAGGTAAACTGTACATTAATACATAGAATGCAGGTGTACACAGTAAACTCGTAGTGGGTAGAAATATCTGTGACATGTACACAGCATATCAGAGTATTGGGTTAGCTACCTGACACATATACAGTTGCAGATAGTGTATTTGCAGTCTACAGCTATCACAGTTTCATACTTGCCTAAAGCACAGTACCGCAGAGCAGAAATGTATATAGCTGAAATGCAATGGTTACACAAGACAATCCTGATAAACACAGTCTACCTTGGGTGTTCCTGGTATTGCTTCCAATATTAGTGCAGAACAAATGTCATTATGCATATATGTTGTACTACAGCTCTAAATCTGCAGGTTAGCATAACACTCTTTCTTAACTAGCTTTTAGTCACTTAGTGGTTAAGTTGTGTTTGTATTTCAGAGCAGATGTCATATTCAATTTCATGAACAACAGCCCTACTTACACACATATTGCACAACACAGCTTTATTTTCTTGCAGTCAATGGCATATTTTCAAGTCTTAATTGCACAGCAGTTAATATAATGCAGGTGTTGCAATACAGCTGTAATTCCACTATTATTGCAGTAGAAACTTTATTTCATTAATATTATCAGGTTTCTTGCTTTACTCTTTATTGCACTATACTTGGCAGTAGTCAGTTATTGCAGTACAGGCCATTGCCACATTCATTGCAATACACATATCTGCACTGTATGTAGCTTTATTTTTATTTATTTATTTTATTTGAACTTTGTTATCCGGGATAGTCCATTGGGCCAAGATGAGCCCTTTTTCAATGGAGGCCTGGGGAGAAAAGCTCCACAATAGATATGTACAAAAAAATCAATAAGAAGTTTAACAAGAAATTAATAAAGTAATAATATTTACATGCAACAGATAATACAAGAGAATAACCAGGATTTGATACAGTATGTTCTAGTTACAACAATTGATGTTCAAACAAGAAGTAGTAAGAACAGTAACAGTTATATCAAAATAAGATTCCTAAATAGGAAATGTACAGATTTTCCCCCCGACCCCAAATGTAGCAGGCTGAAAGCTTGATTAAGGTAGGGTAGGGCAATGTGGGTAAGAGGAGGAGTGGAGGGGGAGGGATTAGGACAGATGGGAGCAGGAGCATCCCCAGGCAGTAGAGAGATATGAGTTTAGCAATGCCTTAAAAGATGAGAGATGTTGCGTAGTACAGATGCGGGAGGGAGTTCCATTTGCGTGCAAGGGAGAAAGAGAGAATAAGTTGACCAGGGCTACGTGAGGTTTTGTGTACAGCAAGGAGGTTTTGATTGTTAGATCTAAGGGTTCAGGAAGGAAGATGCATAGTGAGGATGGAGGAGAGGGAGGGGCAATGGGAAGGCTTATAAATGAGTTTGTGGGCACTGGAGAGTTGAATGTAGGGTAGATAGTGGGGAGTTCTAGTCAGTTCAAGGAATGAAGGGAATAGCAGTAGAGGGAAAAGGATTAAGAGCTAGTAGCAAATTTGGCAATTTTATTGTAGCAAGATGCAAGTTTAGTTTTGAGGGTTGTTTGCAGGTTGGTAAGTAGAAGAGCCCTGTACATGAGAGAGGGGAGGAGGTATGTGGAAGAGAGGGTAAGCTTATTTGAAGATGTGAGGTAGTGATAGTGCCAGTAAAGCATTCCTAGTTTTTGATGGGTTTTCATGATGTTGGCTTGGGGGTAAAGGTCGAATTTTAACTGTTCATCTATAAGGATGCCCAGCAGCTTAGTATGGGAGACTATTTTGATGGGAGTATTATTTTGGCTAACTATGGAGAAAGTGTTTGTGTCTCTGTTTGTGTTTTTAGAAGGGGTAAAAATCATGATTTTAATTTTAGATGCATTAAGGCTAAGTTATTGTTTTGCATCCAAATCTCTGTGCTGTCAAATGAGGCTTGTGTTATTTGTTCAAGTTTAGGAAGGGATTCTGCAGAGCAAATAATGGTTGAGTTGTCTGCATATTGGACAAGTGTGGCAGAGGGGATGCATTTATGGAAGTCATTTATGAAGATAGTGAATAGAAGTGGACCCAGGATAGATCCTTGGGGGACGCCAGTCTAAGTGTTAAGGTAGGGTGAGGTGTCATTATTCCATTTGGTGGCTTGCTGTCTATCAGAGAGATAACTGGAAAACCAATTCAGAGAGGAGGGAGAGAGACTGAGCTGGTTGAGCTTAGAAAGAAGAAAAGTGTGGGATATTGTATCAAAGGCCTTAGAAAGGTCTAAGAGAAAAGTAGATACAATATTACCAGAATTACTGGGGTGGTTGATGTTTTCAAGAAAGAATAGAAGAGTGGTGGAGGTACTATGGCCAGGTCAAAATCCATGTTGTGTTGGGGTAAGTAAGTGGTTATCTAGGAGGTAGGGTAGAAGTTGAAGGTGAATACATTTTTCAAAGATTTTTGAGACTTGGAAGAGGATGACAATAGGGCAGAAGTTGAGGACATCAGTGTTGTTGCCTCCTTTGTGCAAGGGAATGATAAAGGCTTTTTTTCCAGAGAAGGGGTGCATAGGATTCTTGGATAGAATTGTTGATTAGTATACAAATAGGGAGTGCAATGGCAACTGCAGCTAGATTAAGGAAGTTAGTTGGAAGGTTGTCAGGGGCATTTGAACAGGGTTTTAGTTTTAGGAGAATTTTTTTACAGTGGATACTGGGATGGGTTTGAAGGAAAAGAGAGTGGTGTGAAGTAAGTGTGGTAGGGGAAGAGAAGTTATGGGAAATAGGAGCTGATGGACTTATGGAGATCTGGGTGAAAGATGTGGTGAGCTAATCAACAGAGTCAATGAAGAAGGTGTTGAATTTGGTGGCAATGAAGTGGTCAGGGGAGTAGAGGTCAGGGCAGTGATTAGCTTTTTGGACAGGGCTGAAGAGGTTAGTGATACTGTTCCAGAAATTTTTGGGATTAGATTTCTGGGTGGTTTGAAGTTTCGAGTAGTGGGATTTGTGCTCAGAAGCAATTAGTTTTTTTTTTTACTTTATTGCAAAGATGTTTACATTCTGTGAGGGTGATGGGTGTTTTAACTTTATGGTAGAGTTTCCATGCTTTGTCACATGTATGCATGAGGGTTAATGTCTGTTTGGAAAGCCATGGGGCAGTAATAGATTTTACTCTTTTAGTTCTGGGAAGGGTGAAGGAGTTTAGCAGGTTGGTAAAAGTAGTGTTAAAGTAAGTAACAGCATTGTCAAGAGGAAAAGTTTTTAGGGGGTTCCAGTTTATTAGTTTCAGGTTACCTGGTACCTACTGGCAGCGACTGAATTACTCTATCTTATTTATTTGACTATAGATTGCAAATTAATCTGTACTCACCACACTCATGGTGCAATATGGCTAGGTGCTCTGCATGGGCCTCTAGGCTGTGAGCTCTCTCCTCTGCAGCTGTAGGGAGAGAAACATACCATTATGCATACCTGTCTATCATACATTCAGATTAGATATTGGTAAAAACAATGCTAACTTTTGCCTTTTGGCTTTTTCCTGGTAAGGGGTCGCCAGAGCGGAACTCCGGTCTGCTAATGATTGGCAGTAGATTTTTACGAAATGCTGAGGTGCCAGCTCAACACCCAACCTTCAATGAATGAACGCCCATTTACGCACGCATGTTTTTTTGAATGCTACCCAACTGCGGGGAGAACATGCAGACTCCACACAGAAGGCACTCCCAAGCCAAACCAAAAATCGAATGGGTGAACCTCTTGCTGTGAGGTAACAACACTACCACCCTACCACTGCGGAAACCATGCTAACAATACTTACAAATATGTGGTGCATTCCCATCCCATGCATCCTGGACCCAGGTGTCCAGAAGTCCCCTCTTCCACTGCTTCAGATCATCATAATGGTGACGGACCTGCTCACCTGTGTGTGGGGCATCTATTGCATTGGTGAGATCACATGCCAGCCTGTCTCAGGCCTCTGACTTGTAATCCAGTCCCTGGAACTGGCCCTGCAGCAGCCAGTGTTCATGATCTTTCAGGAGGAGTCCAACCATGACCCTGGACTTCAAAATGTCCCACTGCTGCGCCTGGAAGCACACACCCTCTCCAACACCTGCCATAGTTCCTGCACAGTTCAAACTCCAATAGAGTATTCTGTATTCCCACCTAGTGAGCTATATGGCCTGTTTTCCCACACTTATGCCCCATTTGGCCATTTTAAAACTGTGGTGTGTTGCTTAGAACTACTCAAATCAGTTTAGCATTGCTTAAACTGGCAATGCTCAAAAATGCTTAGCAGTCTGCAAACCAGCTAAGTGGAGCCAAGCGCTGCTTAAACTGAGATTGTTTTAGCAGTGCTTATATTAGTTTAATGTGGCTTAGCAGAATGTAGCTGAGTGCAGCACATCATGTTTTAAAAATAATTAGCATAATTTATATTTAGAAAATGATTGCTTACTTTCAAACCCGCACCTACTGCATATAAGGCTGTCACTCTAAACACTTGACTATGTGGATATAGGGAATGCTGCTATATATTTACGTATACCTCTGAGCCAAGTTTAAGCACTGCTAACTACTGTTCTGCACTGCACAAACCCCCAAAACTATGCTTAAAGTTGACCTTTAAATCATAAATTAAATGCATCCAGTTTCTAATTTTAGACATCTGGCACATGTCAGTTGCTGCACACCATGCCGCGCAAACATAAAAAAAAAATTATTGCATTTCATTTATTGCTATCAGGCACTTGGACAGTGGAGGGGGTGTGTTACTCATTTATGGACACAGTTAGTGACACAATCCCTACACTGATTCAATGCTGCCTTCCCGCTCTCCCTCAGTAATGCACCTTCATTACTATGCATGACTCACTACCGATGGGGGATATGTATACATGGACACGGTACCTTCTGTGTAGACTCTACACTATGCCTACACAGATTTTATTAAATCTAGGGGATAGACTTACCAGAAAGGAGATAGAATCATGATTCACAAAAACAAAACAAGCAAAGTAAACCTGCTTGCACTTCTGCTACATATATATATCCCAACTCTGAGATCACACTCCAGTAGGAAAAGGACAAACTCCTGGCTCCAACTTTACTGTGCTCTCACACATCTAAATACCAGCAACATTCAAAAAGTTGATTTTTGGACTCTTTAGCTAGCAATTCAAGCATTAAAATGTTTCACAGTTGAACCACTTAAATTACACCCATATATCTATATCTATCTATCTATATATATCTATCTATATATACACATATATATTATATTTAAAAGACATCTAAATATAGATACAAAGCAAATATGAATATTCCTTAATGTCATTTTGTTTTCTCTTAAGGATGTTTACTCTATTAAACAATGCTATTCTGCTGCAAAAAGTAGAGTTTTAAAATGTTAATCTTGATATTGAGTGCAGAAACATCCATATTACTTTCATGGTAATGATTTAGTAGAACAGAACAGGCAATTTAGAGTCATACTTATTTAAATGTTTGCAGTTCATATTTTTGTGTGGTAATAATGTGTACATATTTTGTTATCTGCAGTTCATTGTAAAGTATTGTTGATAAGTTATAGGAGGGGTTAATTATGTGACTAACCCAGTTAAGCAGGGAAATTATAGGTGATTTGTGGTAGGGCACTTATAAACTAAGCCACTGTAAGCTAACATGTTCTCCATTATTCACATTTATCTATATGGCAAATATTAATTGCTGTGTGCCATCATTTAAATTTCTCCGAAACACTACTTAGAAAATAAGAAGTCATGGCATATAATTTGAGATTTATCTCTCTCTCTCTATTGGATTTACAATTATATTTTCTACAAGTATAGTACATAATTTTAAGATCAGTGCTATTACTATATTTTCTACAAGTACAACAGATAATTTTTAAGATCAGTGTTATTACTATATCCTAATACATCTGGCTGAATAAATGAGTTGCATTGATGAATGAATAATAGAGATCAGAATAAAGTCTGAATGAGATAAACAGCTACTTTCCCTCTACCCTGTCGAGGTGCCCTGTATCACTACCACTTTATCTATGCTGTCTGTGTTCTCTGGATTGGGACACTATGCAGACATCCAGAGTTATTCATACAGACTCATGATTCAGCATGGTGTAATGGGAATTGATCTAGGACTGAGCTACTCTTTTCTCAATATAGAGATATTCCCAGTGAACATATAGATAGAATGCATGGCACAGCATGATGCTGATATAACATGCACCGTGCCATCCATACCATGACTGTCATCAGGAAGGTGAGCCCGTGGGCCTATTATGCATGTTTGTCTGTAGAAGTAGCTTTCTTTTCACATATTATAACAGAAGAATTGTATTGTAGGTCCACAACAGATGCTCATGTCACATGGACTTCTAACACACATTAAACATTTAGTATGGGACTGCAGATATGCTCGATCTATATTTTACTATATCATAACTATGAATGAGTACTACAGTCTTGATATGACTCTGTTATGTACATACTCACTACATTGCCTGATTGTAGTACTTAGGAATTCTGTTACTCTGTGTCAGAGCTTAAATCAGTTACCTTCTTCCACTTGAGTTTCTCTTTGTGGTAGTTCATGCCTTAGTCTCCACAGGGTGGAATTACTGAAATTACTTCTCCTGGAGTTTCCTAACTCAGTACTAGACTGTCTGCAGGTCATTTAAAACTCCAAAGCCTAACTACATACTGGTACCTATTACCATGGTCTGATGAAGCCCTGTTGGGTGAAAGCGATTACGGGATTTATCTGATTGTTTTAATAAAAGACTTATACTGGACTTGTACTGGATTGAACTGCTGCACTTGAATGTGCTTTAATTGTACCAGCTGTGTTTCACCCTGATACCTGATTTTTGCTGTGTTTTTATATAGCACTGATGCTGCATGAATCTGCACTTACTGACAATTTAAACCCATAAAATCAATAAATGTCTGGTACCAGTCTCACCCTGTAAAGTTTTGATCCCCCTTACTTGAAAAAATTCAGGATCCCTTACAGGTTTTTGTATTCTGCTCATCTGTGACTGCTTCAGGTTCCAAGGATACATCTGAATTATATTTTCCCTTGTCTGCTCCTGACGCTATGCCATTGGAACTTCCTTTCTCAATGAAAATGAAAGACTAGTACTGATCAGCTTTAGGATATTGCTAAACATCTTTTCAGCCTTATTTATTTGTAATAATGGGATTTAATCTAGTCTCATGGTATTTTTCAGAGTGTCATTTTGTCTCTGTTTTTATTCATTAATGTTATTATACTGTGCTTAGCTTAGCACATTAATACATTTGAATCTGAATTTGAATTTATGAAACTGTCTGCCCATAAATGGCCAGAACATCTTAAAACCTTCTCCAATTATCTTTTTACTAGAGTTTGCTATACTTATAAGCCTCCTAAAAGACTTTTGTTAGATTAAATCATTTGACAACATGCAGCCTCCTACACATATAGTGTAACTACTTACTGTAGTAAATAGTTTTCTCATATGTTACAAAAACTCATGCCCTTATATGATTTGTATATCATGTAGGTTTGGGGATTTCAACCAGGTCTGCTGGTAAAGTATCAGGGTCTATATTAGAGCACTGAAAGGGATAAATATCAAATGCTCACATGACCGATTATGCAGGAACTCAATTTTTTTTTATTGCAATACAGTGAAGATTGGAATACTTGCCATGTCTTCACTGTAGTGCGATCTTGGAGTTGGAATATATATTTAGTGGGGAAGTGTGGGGGACACAGCCCCCCACAATAGCGATATTGAGTTCCTGTATTTTCGCTCATGTGAGCATTCCATATTTAGCCCTTTCTGTGTTCTAATATAGACCCATGTACCAAGTGAATAAGGACTTGTACCTCACAAAGATCTGTAGACATTGTACACGTCTGTTTCCATCCATTTATGTACCCCCAACTGACCATCAGCTGCTTGGCTGTGCCATTTTTACCTTATGTGTCTCCAGTACTATCCCTGGGTCTGGGATTGCAACAGTTATGGATTTGGGAAGGGAAAAAGTAGCACAGTGGCTTGCTGTATTAAATATTTTCATCCTGGATGTCAGGGGATTTTTTTTCATATGCCATAATTGGGCAGTGCTAATGATGCCACATGCATCACTGCATGTAATGCCAGTAAGCCCCATTTCCCCCCAAATGCTGAAGTTAATGGTAATCTGTCCTGTGATTATGGCACCATCCCCATCACTAGGGATGGGTCCTTGTTACAAGCAGAAAACCTCCCTCTTGGAGGGGGCAAGCTGGCATAGCTGCTTCTGTTCTCCCATCTCTTCACAGCTCCTCCAGCATCTGAGCACATAATTGATCTTAGATCATCTGTGTCATAGTCAGGGCTCTATCATTATATGTCACAGAGCCAGGGAGCACACATCTGTTTATCATAACTTGCATTGCCATAGTTTTCAGATTAAGAAGAGGCTCAGAACTATTACAAGAATTTGTAAAATGATATGCTGTTTAAAAACATTTATTGTTTAAACACATTTTCATGTCTAAAGTGATATTACATTATTTGTGCTGGAGTGTCTGTTCTATAACGGCATTGTCATTGCATTTGAATCTATTTTCATGAAATGCAAAAATTCTAGCCAACCATAAACTTGTTGGTCCTTATTTATTTAAGTTGTCTTAACAATAAGGCTATCTTTATATTTTAACATTTAAAATCTGTGTGAAGAATAGCATTACATCTATGAGCAAGCCCTTATAAATTTAGGGTGCTCTATTAACTAATCTATGCTAGACGAAAAGGCAAAATGGCAAAACAAATTCCATGTTGTTTGGTTTCTGTACATGTATAACATATTTTGACTCTTACACATAAAGTAGTATAGTTTTCTATACTATTTTATGGATTTAAAACCTGAAATGTGCTCATTTAGAGTATGTCTGACAGCACTCTTGCAGCTTGGATTTTTTAAAATTGTTGCAAGGAAATTGTCCACATAAATTAGATTACTGAGATAAGAATGCATTTTTGCGGCAGATACATTTTTTATTATACACTTAGCTAATAAATGCAAGACTTAAGTCAGCATTTGTAAGAACAAGAACACTTTTTGAAGCAGACAAGAGGAAAGCAAGGCATAGATCACAAGAGTTAAACTAATAAGAGAGAGGTATGAAAGCACATTTTTACTGATGGTAATTGGAACTGTAGAGTCCATGTGTGTGGGTAGGGGTTCATCAAAACTTTACTAGGGAACGTTAGCTGACTTATTTTGAATGTGCATTGCTGTCCAGTTGATGATTTGAATAAATGCATGTTTTGCATGGATAATGTTCATTTTATATAAAGAAACATTAATAAATGTCACTTGCCATATGCATTACCATCTGAAAAATATGTATGACAGGTTTCTATTTCTGGATGTATTTCAAGAAACTTCAGAGGCACTGGAGGGCATAATGAGTGTTCACAGAAATGAGTTTGGGGCCATTGGGATGTAGAGCTGTAAAAACCCATTAATGACAGTACCTTAAATGTGAATCACTGTATTGCTCTGCTTGTTATTCACTAGTGTCTTTCTAAGTAAGAGGGCCATAAGTTATTCATCAGTGAACTTTTGGGCTAAAGTTATTCCATTACTTTTTGCAGAGCTATTGTAGGGAAATGGTAGGAAATGAGGTATAGGAATGGATTTATAGTGTATAAACACAGTTGGAAATATTACCTAAGGCAAAATATTTCCATAGCTACTTGCAACTTATTCTCACGGGAACATTGCAGAAGACACCTTTTGCAACTCAGCAACACTGTATGGTGACATTTTTTCTTATATTTGCATTATCCAGTTTAAAATAAAATGCATCACTTCTCTCTGGTATCCTTCATGTTACTTACTTATGCATTTGTTTGTTTATTTAACCTTCAGTTATTATAAGTAATGCAGAAATGCATTTTGGAAAGCAGATGATAGTAGTTTACAGCATGCAAATTGAAAAATATGCACATGGGCAGCATGACACTGCAAAGAAAATGTTTGCACATAAACCGGCAGTAGGGATTAAACTACTAGAAGAGAAAATGATAAGGGGAAAACATAACAAAAATAATTATTTGGGGATCAAAACTGAAAGAAGGACATCTTGGAAGGGAGGTGCACAGTAAAAAGAAAGACACAGGCAATGAACAAGCAGATGTAATTAACACATCTGTAATGAATTATAATGAATGATACAATCACTGGACAAAATCTGTATAGTAATTAGACAGGTGTTACCTTTCACTGCGGACAAACTCATCCCCCAGGATTTAATAAAATCCATGTAGGCACCGTGTAAAGCCTACATGGAATGTATCCATGTACACGGCCACGGTTCCCCCTCAGCAGCACAATATGCATATTAATGGTGGCATGCTGCCAAGGGAGAGCATATGAACAGGGATATTGAATCCGTGTAGGGAGAAGTGTAGAGGCTACCTGTGGTTGTGGATGCCTGGTCAGATGTTATGTACAGGGGGAGGCTCCCTGTAATGCTTCCCTAATGTTGAAATGCTGTGCATTGTTTTATTTTTATGAATTTCTTTTCTCTCTCTGTATGTTTGCACAGTGCGGAGTGCAGCAATGCCAAGCTGCGCTCACATATTTACAGCTGACACATGCTACACATATAAAAATAGAAGCTGGATGTAATTAATTATCATAACTACATATTCTTTTTTTTTAATTGCCATTTGCATGGTGCAGAGCGCAGTAGAGATGAGTGGCACTTTTACATACACAGAAAATCTTGAAGCCGGAAAAAATGCTGTACTTATGAAACTAAAATTTATTGTTAGCGCTTTCATCACCTTTCATTAAAGGAACTTCTTCAGACATTTGTAATAGCTCAATTTACAATTTAAATAGTCCCAAGTTGATGACATCATCGACCTCCCATTATCCAAATTCAGCAAGTATATAAGTAAATACATTCAGATATCTTTGTGTATAAAAACTTTTTAAAACACAAATTCTTCACTGATATTAATTACAACAAAAAAATGTCAAATATTAAATACCCCCATAGAAATGTTTTTACCTGGTTACCACTTTAAGTTTTAAAATACATTTCAGAGAACAAGAATCATTCAACCCAGGGTAGGAAAAGGCGTTTACTCTCAGTTGCCATAGCAACTCCCTCTCCTCAAGTCTTAAAGCCCAAGGCCCCGTCTTGGGATTCAGATCTATTTTCTCAATGACCATAAAAAGAAAAGTGTGGTTAATATGTTCCAAAATATGCTTGGACAAAGCATTGTTGTTGTTGTCCTGTCTACTAATACTGCACTGGTGCTCATATATCCTTTGTCTAAAGTGCCTCTCGGTCTTTCCTATGTAGAAAGAGGGGCACTGTTGGCACCTAGTTAAGTATATAACACCTGTTGTCCCACAGTCAAATTTTCCTTCTAAGGAATATTTAATATTCCCTATAGTAAATGAAGAAGAAGTTTCTATATATTTACAAGAAGAACATCTTCCACATTTATTCATCCCTTTGTTAGGAACATATGGATTAACTTCATTTTCAAGTAGTGTTTTTAGATTAGAGCCTTTTCTCAACGTCACCTTAGGTCCTGGCCCTAACTTGTTCCTAGCCAGAGTTTCATTGTTAATCATGGCCCAGTTTTTATTTATAACCTCCCTCAGGAGTTTGGCATCACTTGAAAAGGTTGTTATAAAGCTGATGTTGTAGTCTAAGTCATCCTATCTTTTAAAACAATGCTCTGCCAAGACCATTTGTTTGTCACCACTTTAGGTTCCCCTATTTAAAATGGGCTGAAAATGGCCCATTTCCCTTTTCCTTCTAACCTCTATAACAATCTTGTCCAATAAATCTATTGGGTATCCTCTCCTGGTGAACATCCCCCACAAGGTTTTACACTCATCCTCAAAATCAACATCCAGTGTAATCATCCTTGTTGCCTTAACAACTGGCCCTTTACAACAGCCATCTTCTGGTGGTAAGGGTGATTACTGCTGTAGTGAAGGAAATCATTGGAGTAGGTAGGTTTGTGGTATATTTTGGCAATATACCTACTATATGTTATGTCCTTAACAAGCCACACATCTAAGTATGATATAGCTGTAGTATCAAATTGATATGTAAATTTCAAAAAGGAGAGTCATGTTGGATAAGGTCTCAACAAATTTTGGGACCACTTCTTTATCTCCCTTAAAGATCAAAAACATATCATCAAGGTACCTTGTGTATCAGTGTACCTTGTTTTTGAACATTTCATGTTGGAATAACAAGTGTCTTTCCCAATAAGCCATAACACAATTGGCAAAAGTGCCCCAAAGGGTGATTGCATCGCGACACCTGTTTTCTGCAAAAATAAATCCCTGTCAAATAAGAAAAAATTATTAGCCAATTCTTGTTCTAGGAGGGTAATAATTAAGTCAGTCTCCTCACCAGGTGCCCCATTTTAGAAAAGAAAGTCCCTTGCCCAGTCTAATCCCGTATTCTGGGGAATGACCATGTACAGGTCCTTAACATCTATTGTAATGAAGTTGTATTCTTGGTTAAGTTCCAGATTATTCAGTGTTCTCAAGAACTGCCAGGAGTCTCTGCAGATTTGTCTCTCTGTTTCCAAGTATTTTTTCATTTATAAATCAACAAACTTAGCACAGGCATAGGTTATGGAGTTCCTTCCATCAATTATAAGGCTAAAAGGGGGGTCATTTAAGTTCTTATGCGTTTTTGGAATCCCAAATTGGACTAGGGTAACTGGTGTTATATCCAAATATTTCAGTGTATCTATAATGTACCCCTCCAAAAACAAGTCGTTAATCGCTGTTTTTATACGCTGATAGGCCCCATTCATTTCACTAACCGAGACCTGCCCATATACTTCACCATCCAGCATATCTCTCATTTTATGTTTGTATTCCTCCTGTTTCATAAAATATAATCCTCCCCCTTTGTCAGGACGCATAACCCTGACTCCTGTTGTCCTTGGGTCATTAATTTCCTGAACTTCTGTTTTAGTCAAGTTTTTACTTCTATATACATTACTGAAAGTTCCCAAAAGATGTCTTATGTCAACTTCCCATGATTTCTCAAAACATGCAATAATCGCCTGTAATGGGGGTTTAAATACACTCGAAATCCTAAACTCAGATAGTACAGAAAAAGTATTACCTAAAAGTAGTTTAAGGTTTAGTTTATGAGCATATAATTTTAAGTCTAGTAAAGTCCTTGCCAAATTAGCCCTGTTTGAAGGGACAAAGGTAAGTCCTTTTGCAAGTGTTTCAATTAACCCAGGTTTTACAGTCTCCATGGTATAATTGTAGATGTTAAAGTCACCTTTTAAATTTGTGCAGATGCTGACACGATGGATCAAACCCTAGACTCCACCAATAATGCCCTGCACAGGGGTGTCAGGTGTTATGAATCTGGCAGAGCATACCCAGTTACCCCTACTTCACAACAATCTAATGAGACAGTCCTTTCTAACAATGAATCCTCTATAAATACAGCACCAGGGGAAACACAATCCATTACACTGGGAAATACTATTGACGGTGAAACACCTGACACCCCTGTGAGTTGGAACAACCGACTTAGAGGCCGACAGACACACAATAATGGTGATTTACAGCAACAGGATTTTCAGAACGGCCAGCAGCAGCAAGTGTCAGAGTCCAGAACAACAACCAGAGGAATGCCCGAACCAAGAAGCAGAACAGGCGAAGGAGGTAGCAGAGCTGGGCATTATTGGTGGAGCAGAGGGTTTGATCCATCGTGTCAGCATCTGCAATAATTTAAAAAGTGACTTTAACATCTACAACTCTACCATGGAGACTGTAAAACTTGGGTTAATCGAAACACTTGCAAAAGGACTTACCTTTGTCCCTTCAAACAGGGATAATTTGGCAAGGACTTTACTAGACTTAAAACTGTATGCTCATAAACTAAATCTTAAACTACTTTTAGGTAACACTTTTTCTGTACTATTAGAGTTTAGGATTTTGAGTGTATTTAATTCCCCATTACAGGTGATTATTGCCCGTTTTGAGAAATCATGCGAAATTGACATAAGACATCTTTTGGGAACTTCCAGTAATGTATATAAAAGTAAAAACTTGACTAAAACAGAAGTTCAGGAAATTAATGACCTAACGACAACAGGAGTCAGGGTTATGCATCCTGACAAAGGGGGAGGATTGCTTTTTATGAAACAGGAGGAATACAAACATAAAATAAAAGATATGCTGTATGGTGAAGCATATGAGCAGGTCTCGGTTAGTGAAATGAATGGGGCCTATCAACGTATAAAAACAATGATTAACGACTTGTTTTTGGAGAGGTACATTGACATAGATACACTGAACTATCTGAATGTGATAACACCAGTTACCCCAGTCCTATTTGGGATTCCAAAAATGCATAACAACTTAAATGGCCCCCCCTTTTAGACCTATAATTGATGGTAGGAACTGCATAACCTATGCCTGTGCTAAGTTTGTTGATTTAAAAATGAAAAAAATACTTGGAAACAGAGAGACAAATCTGCAGAGACTCCTGGCAGTTCTTGAGAACACTGAATAATCTGGAATTTAACCAAGAATACAACTTCATTACAATGGATGTTAAGGACCTGTACACGGTCATTCCCCAGAATACGGGATTAGACTGGGTAAGGGACTTTCTTTTGGAAAAGGGGGCACCTGGGGGAGAGACTGACTTAATTATTACCCTCCTAGAACTAGTATTGGCTAATCATTTTTTCTTATTTGACAGGGATTTATTTTGGCAGAAAACAGGTGTCGCGATGGAGTCACCCTGTGGGGGCATTTACGCCAATTGTGTTATGGCCTATTGGGAAAGACACTTGTTATTCCAACATGAAATGTTCAAAAACAAGGTACACTGATACACAAGGTACCTTGATGAAATGTTTTTGATCTTTAAGGGAGATAAAGAAGAATTCCCAAAATTTGTTGAGACCTTATCCAATATGACCCCCTTTTTGAAATGTACATATCAATTTGATACTACAGCGATATCATACTTAGATGTGTGGCTTGTTAAGGACGTAACACCTAGTAGGTATATTGCTAAAATATTCCGCAAACCGACCTACTCCAATGATTACCTTCACTACAGCAGTAATCACCCTTACCACCAGAAGAGGGCCATTGTAAAGGGCCAGTTGGTAAGGGTGGCAAGGATGATTACACTGGATGTTGATTTTGAGGTAGAGTGTAAAAACTTGTGGGGGATGTTCACCAGGAGAGGATACCCAATAGATTTATTGGACAAGATTGTTATAGAGGTTAGAAGGAAAAGGGAAATGGGCCATTTTCAGCCCATTTTAAATAGGGGAACCTTAAGTGGTGACAAACAAATGGTCTTGGCAGAGCATTGTTTTAAAAGATAGGATGATTTAGACTACAACATCAGCTTTATAGCAACCTTTTCAAGTGATGCCAAACTCCTGAGGGAGGTTATAAATAAAAACTGGGCCATGATTAACGATGACACTCTGGCTAGGAACAAGTTAGGGCCAGGACCTAGGATGACGTTGAGAAAAGGCTCTAATCTAAAAACACTACTTGAAAAAGAAGTTAATCCATATGTTCCTAACAAAGGGATGAAGAAATGTGGAAGATGTTCTTCTTGTAAATATATAGAAATGTCTTTCTCATTTACTATAGGGAATATTCAATATTCCTTAGAAGACAAATTTGACTGTGGGACAACAGGTGTTATATACTTAACTAGGTGCCAACAGTGCCCCTCTTTCTACATAGGAAAGACCGAGAGGCACTTTAGACAAAAGGATATATGAGCACCAGTACAGTATTAGTAGACAGGACAACAACAATGCTTTGTCCAAGCATATTTTGGAACATACTAACAACACTTTCCTTTTTATGGTTATTGAGAAAATAGATCTGAATCCCAGGAGGGGGCCTTGGGCTTTAAGACTCGAGGAGAGGGAATTGCTATAGCAACCAAGAGTAAATGCCTTTTCCTACCCTGGGTTGAATGATTCTTGTTCTCTGAAATGTATTTTAAAACTTAAAGTGGTAACCAGGTAAAAAAACATTTCTATGGGGGTATTTAATATTTGACATTTTTTTGTTGTAATTAATATCAGTGAAGAATTTGTGTTTTAAAAAGTTTTTATACACAAAGAAATATGAATGCATTTACTTATATACTTGCTGAATTTGGATAATGGGAGGTCGATGATGTCATCAACTTGGGACTATTTAAATTGTAAATTGAGCTATTACAAATGTCTGAAGAAGTTCCTTTAATGAAAGGTGACAAAAGCGCTAACAATAAAATTTAGTTTCATAAGTACAGCATTTTTTCTGGCTTCATGATTTACTTTGTTTGTTTTTCTATTTTTTATTTACTTATACATATATAGCTGACAGCTGACAGACATCTAAAAATAGAAACCGGATGTAATTAATTATTTATTTCTGGGTCTTTTTTAAGCGTGTTTGTGTGGTGCAAGGTGGTGCTCAGAAATGGTATCAGGTACTCACTAGTATATGTGAAGGTATAATAGTTTTCAAAATATCCAAGTAGCTAAATGGGTCAAGTTACAGCCCAATGCTTTGCATGTCCTGGGTTTGAGTCCGTAGTAGTCATAAGATGTCTGTAATTTAATTTAGTATATATGTTTAATTTTAAAAAACAAATTTATGAAATATGGCACTGCTGCACTGTGCTGAGCTGCTTAAACATGTTACTGGCTACTACTGTTTGTGTGATGCTAAGCTTAGCTGACACCTCAGTTGTGTGAGGGTTTGCTCTGCTGAGCTGGTTTGCACTCTGCTAAGTGAAGCAGCACTTTTTGAATGTTGTTCAATGATGTGTAAGGGTGGGAAAACAGCCCATATTAGGCACAATAGGTGGGAATTTTGCACCATTCTTTGGAGTCTGCCTACATGCTGATATGTCAGGAGGTGCTGGAGAGGGTGCTAGCTTTCGGGTACAGAGATGGGGTGTGCAGGAGTCCAGGGTCTTTGTTGAGCTCCTGGTAAAGAATTATGCAGGATGGTTTACAGGGCTCAGAATGTAAGGTGAAGGCCTGGGACTGTTGGCCAGGGTTCTGACCAGTCCTACTGGTATCCTCCACTCTGGTGAGCAGTGTCATCACCATTATGAAGACCTGAAGACCAGACAGAGGGAAACCTTGGACACCTGGATTCAAGAGGCAAGAGCTGGGCATGCCCCATAAATATGTAAGCATGTTTTTCACTGTTTTATCAGAATGCAAGCTGAATGTCTGCAAAACTGGTATAAATAATGATGTACTTCTCTCCCACAAGCTGCAGCTGAGAGAACTTGCAATGTTGAGTCCCATGCCGGGTCCCTGGCCAGGTTGCACCGTGAGTGTGGTAAGTATGGATTTATTATGCTAACTGTAGTCCAATAGGCAAGAAAGAGTAAAGCATTTACTGCAATAAAGTATACACAATAAAAAATGTAATGCAATAAATGGGCAAGTAGAACTGTAGTGTAATAAATGGGCAATTAGAACTGGAGTGCAATAAATGAAAAATAACAACTGAATTGCAATAAACAATAAACAATACCAATAACAGTAAGCAAAATGATGAACAGCAGGAGTGATTTGTCATAACCATTGCAGTAGAGCTGTATGCATTGCTTGTCTATGGTAAGGTTGCTGCAGTCAAGTGTAACACTGTTTCCAGGCCAATATCAGTCACATAATTGTCTCTTTTCCTCCTACTCCAGGTATTGAATTAATATGGGTGATATAGCCCACTCTATGGGCAGATATTGTGGTGGACTTCACATTTATCAGCAATACCAATAAAGTGTTAAGCAGCATTGTTGATTTCTAAAGAAATCTGTCTTAATAAATGCAGTACAGCTGTATTTCATGCATGTGTGTTCTACTGTCACTGCAGTCAAGTATAACAGTGTAATAGTTCTAGAATGCAAAACAAATGTCTTGTAACATGTATTGCTGAACTCATAGTATGGTCCAAGGTTGTCTCCAGGCCAATATCAGTCACATAATGCTCTCATTTTCTCCCACTCCAGGAACAAAAGGTATATGTTTGAGGTAGCCCATGTTATGAGCAGATATTGTGTTTAGATTTCACAGACACTTATCAGTAATACCAATAAAGTGTTAAGCAGCATTGTTGCTTCCTAAATAAATCTGTCTAAATATTTCCAGTACAGCTGCATTCCTTGCATGTCTGCACTAAGTTGCTGCAGTCAATGATTGCATTATTTGCAGATGCCCCCTACAGTCACAGCTATTGGGTTCTACTCCCATGCCTACCAAATAAGGCATGATGGCTGCCTAGTTTATGTACTGTACACAAGCATGCCTCTCAACTGTCATGATTTCTCATAATGTAATTAAAGCTACCTAATCAGTCTGTCACAGGATTACCAGAAAAATGATTACCTGGAATGCAATGTATTACCAAATCCACTTACAGAACACCTTGGTAATTATGTAAGTCTACATTACGTGAAACTGTTATGTGTAGTTGTGTACCTGCATTTGTTATTGCTTGGCCCATACTGACCCATACTAACAGCTTGAGAGGTACGTACGTACTACACTAACTATAGGAGAATTGTAGTCACTGTACTCAAAAATGACACACCTGTAGAGTATTGATCAGTGTTTTCAGGTATATAGTCTGCATTGTCAGCAATGGAATGTTTGTCTCTCTGCCCACCCCTTTTTATTTATTTATTTAATTTATTGACATTTGTTAAACGGGTTTGTCCAACTGGGCTTGTGGCCCATTTTTAGTGGATACCCAAGGAGAAAAGCTCCAGTAGTACATTTTAAACAAGTACAATTTTAAACAATATTGATATAATAGCAGTTATAACAAAAAGAGTCACATATGTTGGGTTACATGCATAAAGTTAAAGTTGCATTAAAAAGAAGCTAAGTAACAATTTTACATTGATATAGTTCAATAGGTCAACAATAAAAAAATGTTTGTATAAAATTATGCAAATGCATAGTAGACACATTGGAAATAGGTGTAATGAGGTACTAAGTATGGTCCTTTTGAAGGTACATAAAAGGAAGGAAGGCTAGGTAGAGTCATGGCAAGGGCAGGTTCTGGAATTGAGAAAATAAGCTTTTAGTTCATTTTTAAAGTGTGAGGTGTGGGAGATTGAACGTAAGTCAAGGGGAAGTTTGTTCCAAGCATGGGCAAGGGAGTGTTTGTAGAGTAGTTTGCCTACTGACCTTTTTGGGTGGTAGATATCAAGTAATTGTTAATTAGAAGTACGGATGGTCTGGGATGGGATGTACATGAAGACTAAGGAAGATAGACATGGAAAGAAGGAGATTTTATAAAGCATAGAGTGTAGCATGTGAAATTGATAAGATAACAGAAATTGGGGAAGTTCACACCATTGAAGAGAGTTTAAAGAAATGCAGTGGTGTGAGTTGTATGGGGAGTTAGTAATGAATCTGGCTATTTTATGGTAAGTCTGTTGGAGGTTGTTTAGAGTGGAGGCCTGGATACTGGTAAGAACTGGGGCGGCGTATAAGAGGAAGGGGAGGAGGAGTGCCTGGCCCATGGTAAGTCTAGATTCAGGGGTTAGGAATTTTTTGTTCCAATATAGCAGACCTAGTTTCTGTTTTTTTTTTTTTTTATACATTGTAGTATGTGTAAGTTGAACTTTAGTTCAACATCGATAATGACCCCTAGGAGTTTTGTGTGGGTGTCAGGTTGGATAGTTGTATTGTTAGAATATGTAATAAAAAAGGAGGTTTTGTGCTGAGAAAGAGAACGGGGAAGGAAAAGTAGGAGTTTGGTCTTTTTGGGATTTAGGATCAATAGGTTGTGAGAGAGCCATTGTTCAGTGGATAGTAGCGCCTGTTGGGTCAGGGAGTGTAGTTCAGGAATGTTATTTGAAATGGATATAAGTGTGGAGTCATTGACATACTGAATAAGGGAGGATTCTTTGCATGAGGTGTAAAGATCATTGGTGAAGATGTTAAACAAAAGGGGTCCCAAGATGGAGCCTTGGGGTACACCAGTGGAGATGGGAAGGAAAGGTGAGGAGGATGAGAGCCATTTGACAGATTGTTCCCTGCCAGATAAGTAACTATTAAACCAGGCAAGTGCGGAGGGGGATAGGTGGAGATTTGCGAGTTTGGATAGTAGTAGAGGATGAGAGACAGTATCAAATGTTTTGGAGAGATCTAGGAAAAGACAGGAAATGAGTTTAGTGTTGTCTAGGGCCTCTGCAATAATATGAGTGAAGGAGAGGAGGGCAGTGGTGGTGCTGTGGTGAGGATGAAATCCATGTTGGGAAGGGGTAAGTAAGTGGTGTGTGAGGAGGTGATTGAGAAGCTGTGAGTGAATAAATTTTTCTAATATTTTGGAGAGGGGGGACAGAATGGCAATGGGTCAGTAGTTTGAGGGGTCAGTGGAGTTTCCACCTTTATGAAGAGGGATAGTGAAGAAAGAATTCCAAAGGGTGGGGACAGTTGATTCCAGAATAGATTGATTAATTAGTATAGATAAAGGATAGGCAATTGAGTCAGCAGCAAGTTTGAAGAATGTAGGAGATAGATTGTCAGTGGAAGTAGAGCAAGATTTTAGCTTGAGTAGTAGATATCTGATGTAAGTAATGGGAACTGGCTCAAAAGAAAACAAAGTTGTGATAGTGAGACTTGGAGGGGTGGGTGTCGAAACAGAGTTTGGCTTAGAGGTTACCAGATTTAGGATGGAAGAGATAAAGTGTTTATTCAGGAGGGTAGCTGTTCCCTGAGAGGAAGAGTTAGGGTATGGGGAGAGATTAGAGGGCTTTCCAGGATAGAGGATGTTGTTGAGAGTTGACCAAAATTTTTGAGGATTGGATTTGTTGTTAAGCTGAGCAGAGCTATAGTATAACTTTTTGTCATTAGTTGTATGTTTTTTTGCAAGGTTCCTCGGTTGCCTGTATTTTTGAAGAAAATGTGGTTGTTTAGTTTTATTCCAGGTTTTCCAAGCACAATCTCTTTGTTTCATAAGGGACCTAGTTTCTTTGGAGAGCCAGGGATCATGGTTTGATTTTACTCTGATCTTCCTAGAGGGAGCTAAGGAGTTTAGAGTATTCATGAAGATGCTATTGAAAGTGCTTACAGCATCATTTAGGGGGAGGTGTTTTAGGATGGACCAATCTATGTCATGGAGAATGGAGTTAAATTGGGATGAATTGAAAGTCGATAGTTTTCGACAGTCTTTGATAAGGTGGGGTTTAGGAATATGGGAGTAGTGTCTTAAGATGGTGGTAGGGAGATGATCACTGAGGGAGTCAGGTAAGCTGTTTTCTTAATGTATTTAGTATTGTTATTTATTATTATGATGGAATATTAACATGTTTTGTTAAACTAGCTATATTTTGGTAAAATGTGATTTAATATTATGTTTTATTATGATTCAATATTAACATATTTTGTTAAACTGTTTTGTTGCCCTTATGGTTTAATTTGTACTGGCAAGCTATTAACATACTGACTGCTATGTTACTTAATGTTGTCTTTCACATAATATACATTAGTATGCATTTGGATTAATAAATATGATGTTCCATTCTATTAATTCTAGCAATGGGTTGGTTATTAGTAATCTTAACTTATTGCAATACCTCATTTACCACAGCACCTCAAGGTAGGCCAGTTCTGGCTGATCTGCCTACCTTGCCTTCTCCGGCCATGGCACTGGGTCCCAGCATGTCTGGGACCTATACCGGTGGTGCCCCCTCTGCTACACCTTTCACTTCCTGCTGCATCGGGTAGTACTACCCCATGGGACAGGATCAGGCCCCTCTCTCTGGGAGTGGTGGTGGAGGGGGAGTTGTCACCTGGGCTGAGATGCTGGTTTTGGTATGCAGGATAGTCTACTATGGTTTTGACCACCACCTGTGCTGGATTGAGGACATGTTGGCCAACCTGGTGGGGCAGCCTCACCCCAGTGCCCAGCCTCCACCACTGCCATCCCCGGGACAGAGACAGAGCAGTGCTGACAGTCCCAAGAGTGGGGATATGAGGCATGCTGCTACCTTGTGGAGGCACATGGGACTTAGATTCCACACCCTCCCTATCCAAGGTGTTCACCCCCTCCTGTGTCACACACTGCCTGTTTGCTGTCTTGTTTGTCTTGTCTGCTGCAAATGCGTCCTCACCTACCCAATTTACCTTCCCAAAATGTACCTATGTCCCTTCCGCAACATTTCACTCACATCTTTAAAAAATGGCCATCTGTCCCAAAAAAAAAAAATTATCGTCCCATAAGTAGTTCTCCATTTTGCACACATGTCCACTGGACACGTAATTTGGTCCAATTGGCTAGACAATGCAGTTATGTTGTCCTCACCCCTTATCGCTCATTGATCTCTATCACATATAACAAGAAGGCTTGGAGTTTTGTTCAGATGCTTTAACACATACAAACATATCAGGATGGATAGCAGCATCTTTAAATATGAATGGACTAGTTAACAGACAGAGGTTACAAACATACATGCTTACATCTCAACAGCTACCTGCAAAATGGCAGTCAGACTTGCACGTACTCAGTATTTATTCACTTGTGCAAGCCCTTGGATAGCTTCTTAAAGGTATATACATATATATTGATCTATATCCTCCCTCTTAAAAATATTTCCAATTACACAAAACAATATCAGATCTATACATGCATTACTATATACATTGGAAACAAAACACAATGTTCATGTCCAAGTTGCTTCATATCTGCTACAGGGGTTAGAGATTTGACCATATCTTGTAACATAATAGTTGGGACCAAATTTTGCAAAAGGAACAGTCTGCGGTGCACAACTCATATCAGGAACTTCTGGATTCATCACAGGAACAGAAATGCCCTCTGGAACTTCCTCTGGAAATGGAACAACAGACAATTCACTCTAAGATAAAGAGTCATTCTCACAGGCTATCTGCTGTGGTATAGGCTGAGACACTTGTCTCAAATGCTTCCAATTCTGCCTAAAGATTGCTCCTTCTGATTCCACAATGTAGTCTTGGCTCTGGACCAATATTCTTCACAACACCAATCCGATCATAACCTTTGGATGATTGCATCCTTACCACTTCTCCCTCTTGTAATGGATTGAGTGGTTTGCTGGTCTTATTATAGTAGGGCTTCTGGGATAGAAGCTTCTTCAACAGATTAGCTTTCAGTAACCTGTTGCTCTTGACACATGGAACCAATGACTGACTACTGATTGGTAATGTGGCACTGGTTTGTCTCGACAGAAGTCTCTGAGCAGGTGAACCAAGATGTTTATCATGAGGAATATTTCTGAAATTCAAGAGAGTCAGGAAAACATCACTATTGACTCATTTTGACTTCTCTAGCAATTGCTTTGCACTTTGAACTGCATGTTCTGCCAAACCATTTGACTGTGGGTACGCTCGACTACTTGTGACATGAATAAAGTCCCATCCCTCGCAAATCTTTTGAACTGTTAGCTTTTAACTGCATGCCATTGTCTGAAATAACTTTGTGAGGTCTACCATGTACTGCAAAATGACGCTTCATCTTAACAATGACAGTACTGGATAGCATGTCAATCTCGAACCAATTGAAGTAAGAGTCTACTAACACCGAATAATCTTGACCATTCCACTCGAAGATATCAGTGCCTACTGTTGACCAGGGTAGCTCCAGAATCTGGTTAAGCTGAAGTGGTTCCTTCTGTTGATGTGGCTTTGTACTATTACACATTGAACAAGATAAAAGTGCTCTCTCAATGTCTTGTGAAATAGAATGCCAAAAATACTAGCACTCTCACCCTTATTTTGGTAGATTCAGTTCCTAGTTGACCACGATGACTTTGGTTGCAAAGAGTTTGGAAAAATTACTTTCAAACCATTCATTATGATACCTTTGTCATACATAATTTTATCTATGTATGGAAAGTAATGTTGCACTTCTTGAAGTAAAGTAGATTGCTTAGATGGCCATCCTTGTTTGATAAAGTGGTTGAGCCTCTATAAAACTGGATCTGTGGCATCAAGATAACTGGAAGAAAAATGTCTCACTTCCATGACTTCAAAATCAAGCTTCTCATTCTGATGATGTGGCGATCTGGATAATGTATGTGCAAAATAAAGAAGTTTGCCTTTCTTGTAGACAAGATTGAAATTTTACTTTTGCAATCTCAGCATCATACATTGCAGTCTGGCTGGCACTGAATACATTGTCTTTCTCAAGATAGTGACTAGAGGTTGGTGGTCTGTTTTGACCTGGATATGTCTACCATAAACATATACATGGAACTTCGAACATGCAAACACAATTGCCAAGTTATTTCTCAATCGGGGCATACTGCATTTCAGTTTGGGTAAGAGTTTTTTATGCATAGGCAAGAGATGATAGGATCCTCTTTTAGAATGACTGCACCAAGACCAAATGTTGAAGCATCACAGGAAAGTGTAACTGGTTTGTGAACATCATAGTATCTGAGAGTAGGATGACTAGCAATTCTGTTTCAGGACATCAAATGCTCTTTGGTGTTGTGCTGACCAAGACCAGGATACATCTTTATATGTCAGATTTCTAAATGGTGCTTAAAGTTGGCTCAAGTCTGGAATGAACTTACCTAGGTAGTTGACCATACCAAGAAAATGTTGCAGAGCTTGAACATGTCTGGAGCTGGCATCTTGAGAATGGCCATTTGTTTCAAAGGAACTGGTCGTAGTCTTGTACTAGTAAATAAATGACCAACATAAGTAACTTCTTGTAGCCTGAATTTGCATTTGTGTGGGTTGAGCTTAAGATTCACTTGATGTGCCCTTTCTAGAACTTTTCTAAGGTTTCTGCCATGTTCTGCTTCATCACGACCTCCTACTAGTATGCCATATACTATAATAGCACAAGCATACTCAGCTTTGACTCTGTCCTGCATGGCTATTGGAACTTTACTTGTTAGCCTGATAACTTGACTGCCCTCTGGGTCTAACTTCATGGAGTACACAGCTGGAAGCTTGCCTAGTTTGTCTTTGAAAAGATCGACATAGGTAGAAAAAATGTGCTGGGCAAAATTAGAGTAGTGGGCTTTCAAACTAATTTGATGGACTTCCTTGTTAAATGAAAGCATTCCCATTTTCAAACTGTCTCTCAGCCCTAATTACAATTGGACATGCCTCTTGACCACATAAAATAATAAGTCACAACCTCTTCCAGCAGAGTAACATTGAAAGCACTACTGAGCCTTCCATCTGAATTTCTTCACCTCCATAAGCAAAAAGCTTTGCACACCTTGGCAAATCAAGCCTTTCACCTTTACACACTCTAGCAAATGTTTCTGAAGACATAACATTGCACTCTGAACCTGTGTCAACTATGAGCTCTGTGAGTTTGCCATTTATCCTAACAATACAAAATACTTCATTCTTTGCCCTTAAATCTACTGTATTGACCATTTCATGAAATACTGACACACCACCATATAAAGAGTTGGGTTACAGATTTCTAACCGATCAACTTGTTTCTTAAAATGTTCCCTTTCAATGAAAGAATGTAGGCATTTTGATTTACAAAATCTTTTGAAGTGATTCCATTTATTGCATTTGTAGCAATGCTGACCAAAAGCTAAACATTATTCCCTTTTAGATTCATGATTTCCACCACAATTATGACAGCTGGCAATGAAACTAGGCTGGGACCCATGCTTTGAGTTTATTGAATTGCTCTTATGCTTCACTAAGACTGTGCAAACTCTAGAATTTGCTGGAAAGTTCTTGAGTTTACCACTGAATGTTGTGGGTTTCAGTTGCTGCCATGTGCTTGGGCCTGTTTCTTTTAACAACATGCTACATACTATCAACATGAGCTTTGTCACTGTGCCTTCTAGAGCTGCTCTTATTTGTAAGCATATTTGTGTGCTTTTCTGTGAGCTTATATATCTGACAAATCTCAATGACCTTATTCTAAGTTAAATCACTGTCACAAAGGAAAATCTTTCTCACAGCATCATATTTTATGCCACGCACAAGGCCGTCTTTTATAAACTCATCCCTTAAATCACCAAATCTGCATGTTTTAGCTTTACTTCTCTGGTCAGTTATATATGCTGCAAAAGTTTCACCAGGCTTTTGATCTCTTGTGTAAAATAAGTGCCTTTGGAGGTTAGACATTTCTCTAAATTTGTGTTTTAAGCACTCTGGGTCCTCCGTTGACTCAGCTGGTACAACAACATGATGGTTTTCCTCCTCTCCTGTATAGATACCAGGTGCATACACAAAATTCCCTTTCTATAGCTTCTGACCCAGCTAAATTAAGTAGAATAGATGCCTTTGTATGGTCATCTTTATCAGTAAATGCAGTACTCTTGCTCAAACACTCTCCAGTTCTCAGCAATATTACTGTCAAACACTAGTGCACTGGGTTTTCGAAATCTGTCTGCCATGCACACAAAGTATACACAAACACGCTGAAAATATGGCAGTTACAATTATGTACAAACAAACTGTTCTGTGAGCTTGTAACAACAATCAAATGCACAATAAACTCTTCGAAATTCTGAACTTTGCAAAATATGCTATGTAATAGCTGTACTCTGCAAAATATGCCCTGTAATGGCTGTACTTTGCGAAACAGTTTTACTGCAACACTGCGCAAACATGTGAATACTTTATATACTTCTGATAACTCAAATATCTGGGTCTATATCAGAACATTGAAGTTTTAAAACTTTGAATGTTCTAATATCGACCTGTTTTAATCGAACGCTAAAAATAGTGAAGCTGAAGAACACCGAATTCTTTCCTAGGGAAAGAATTCGGTTGGCCGGTTCTGTGGCTTTGCTATTTTCAGCACTGTGGTAGAGATTTACGGGTCAGGTTCAGATAAGTGTGCGATTGTGTGGTTGTTAGGATCAGGGTGTGGGTTAGGTGAGTTAGGGTTAGGGTGCAGGTTAATTGAATTAGGTTTAGGGGCAGGTTAAGTGAGTTAGGGTTAGGGTGCAGATTAGGTGAGTGTGCGATAGTGAAAGACCTTAGGGTTAGGGTTTGGGTTAAGGTAAGCAGATAGTAGTGTATGTATAGTTAAGTGTAGGGTTAGTTGTAGGATTATAAGTGTATGTGTGTGTGTATTGATGTTTTTTAGGTGTGCTTGTGTTGTGTGTATGTGTTTCGGAATAGCAAATTTTTTCCCAAGGAAAATATTTGCTGTTCTGAATGTTTGATATTATATGGTTTAGATATTTTAGCTTCGATGAAATAGCGTTCGCTATTTTCATCTTTTGATAATGTGATATAAACGCGAATATATTTGCTTAATACGAAAAATACATATGCTTTGTGAAAATGCAGTCATTTCCTTTTATTTTAATCATGTTATGCAATACGAACTTCATTTCAAAAATTTTCCATAGTAATGCATCGTACATCTGATAATTTAAATAAAAATAAAAAAATCCAAACTATGAAATCAGTCGCTTTACTTTATTAATAAAATGCAATGCCAAACGACTGAGCTCTTTCACCAAAAAATACTATGGCTTCATCAGAGACCTCGGCGAAAGCGCTCAATCGTTTGGCCTTCCATTTTATTAATAAAGTGAAGCGACCAATTTCATAGTTTAGATTTTTTTATTTTTTATTTACGTTATCAGTTGGTCGGCCCGTGTAGTCTTAGTGTGTTTTTATTGTATTGTACCTATCTGTTTATGCGAATATCATTTAGAGCATTCTGTATGCCTTGTTTCATATTATGCAAAAAGAAATAGTGCTGAGCAAGTTTTAATACCTGAAATTCATTTCTGACCTGTTTTGCAAAGTTTGCACATTTTAGGGATGATCCACTCCTGTATATTCCACTTGCATCTTAACAAGAGCCTTAAGTCATTTTAGCCAAGCCATTTCTGACTCCATGACCCTTCGGTATGCTTCTTCTAACTCCATGACTTTTTAGACATCCCGCTTCTAACACCATGTTGCTTCTTTGTCTCTAGCACATATAACAAGAAGGCTTGGGTTTTGTTCAGATGCTTTAATACATACAAGCACATCAGGAATGATAGCAGCATCTTTAAATATGAACGAACTAGTTAACAGACAGAGCTTACATTTCAGTCACTTCAGTGGCTCTGCTGGACGGAGGCACAGGAACTAATCTAAGGGGGCGGTGAAAGCCAACACATTCCTGCTAGGCTTATAAATGCCTTTGAACAGATAGCCTAGTACCTACCTATGAACCTATGAACCTATGAACCTATGAACATACATACATGCTTACATCTCAATAGCTAACAGAATGTCAGTCAGACATGCATATGCTCAGTATTTATACACTTGTGCAAGCCCTTGGATAGCTTTTTAAAGGTATATACACATATATTGATCTATACCCCTCTCTCTGTGGGTGAGAGTTCAAAGTCATGTACAAATTCTGTCAAAGTGCACAGTTGTTGCTGTATAATAAATGGATAGTTATGGTTCTTTCCTACACCCTTCCTGCATATCCCTACCTGCCTTTCACTATGTTTTCCACCTGCTTGCACAGCATTCCACTACTTCCCTATCTCCCCAGTTTTATTTTCTTTATAGGTTTAGTGTGATGCTAGAGGTATATTGACTATATGTGTTTTTAAAATTGTAATACACAGTTGCAAAATAAACACCTGCCCCATATTTTGAACCCAAGACAATCACACCTGAAGACCACTGCATTAACCTGCCACACCACACAACTCTTAACTAAAACAGATAGTTTAAACAAAACATAGTAATTGCCAGTTACAGTCATTAAGCATGTTTCAGCGTAGCTGCATGCCTTGCCATGTCACGCAAACTTTATTAATAAGTAATGGAAAATGGGAATGAATCTTGGACTCTGGTGCAATAGTACACCACTAAAATGCTAAAGACATCATAATGGATGTAAGTGAGGCCTGTGATAGTAGGTACATGTGTCCTTCTATCTGCAACATGTAGAATAACACCTGCTGAGGCATTAATGGTAAAATGCGTGTTCAACTGGGACCCTGGTGCAGAAATGCATCCATATAACCCCATGTACATACTGATGGATGTAGAAAATGTTTGTTACAGCCTGTATGTATGCATATATATCTTGCAAATACACATGCAGTAGCAGGGACTCAGTAGCTCAGTCTAATAAATGCCTTGCAAACAGTGCATTTTGCCACACACAGTCCTGGGTTCAAATCCAGTGGTGTGTACCAGTGGAATTATAGTACTGTAAAGTCAGAAAATAATGTCTGAGTCATGCAGTCTTTATCCACACAATGCATATCAGGGTTCATATCAGCATCTTGAACACAGACAATATAGAATACGGTATTGTTGACGCGAGAATGCCAAAAGTGCAGAACATCGAACGGGTAAACGGAAATCTCCATAAGAGGAGATTTCCATTTACTACAATGTAGTGCAGTCTCGGAGTTGGTATATTTAAGTAGCGGGGGATGTGGGGGGTGCAGCGGGGGCTTTCCCCCTGCCTACACACTTTATTTTTTTTTTTATTTTTTTATCGGCATTCTAAAATTTAATAGTTCGATCATTTCAGTTTGATATTTAGTGATTCGAACTATTACATTTTCGAAATGCTGATATAGACCCGCATATCAAATGAAATGTCTGCATTTCACCGATGGAAGTTGCAGGCCTGCAGATAGAAACACACTTCACATATCCCTTTAGCAAAAGTATAACTACATAAAGTGTCACTTCATGCATTAATATGCATTCACAGAGAAATTCAAATTAGGTACTGCAAATGAGGGCGACTAATATCAGAGTGCACCACACAATCCTTTCAAAGTTACAGTGCAGATTATCACAGCTCCACACCTAACATAAACATTTGAAGTACCTGCTTGTAACATGGATTGCCCTCATACATGCTCCAAATTACTACCAGACTGTAACACATGGCCTGACAGTCACCCAAATGGTGGACATATTGTTCTAGTCATCCCCCATGTTGCTGAAGGACACAACAAGCATGTGGCTTAATACTCTGTTAATTATACCATTGCCTAACATACTTACCTAAAACACATGCCTTAATTGGACTTAAACGGGTAGCTTCACTCTGACTCAGCCTCTACAACAAGGCTGACACAGCTCTCACAGTTACTCCTACAGCTTGTTGTCCTCCAAAGTGTTCACACTCTCTACCTATGCCTATTACCTGCAGCACCAGCTGCAGCCTATAACGCACACATTTCTATGTAAAAGTTGCTGCTACAGACTTACCCTCTGCGATGAAGTTCTCTCCTCACCCCAGTAATGTCTAGCACAACATATCAGAAAGGACCCCTAACCTACATGAAGGCCTTATATATTGTACTGTGGTTGCATGCAATTGGCTGATGATAGTGCAAGCCAGCTGTATTGGCTGCAATTAGCATTTCAGAACTACAGATTGGTTGAGGCAATCCCCTGCTGATGAGAAGCATGTTAAAAAGGCAAGCAGCTGGCTATGGGGAACCATTCTGTATGAGATTCTCCTCACACAGACCATGTGTATGCAAAGTATTGACTATCAGCACATATCAGCAGAGGAGTACTGCACTCCATCAGGTATGCAACTGTCTTGTTTACATCAGGATGCAGATGTCTGACTACTTATGGGGAATAGTGATTACAGCATTAAGCGTTTCTTAGAACCGTGATAATGACATGTCAATGATCCCCAGATTTGTTACTACAGAGGATGGAAAAAGACATCAACAGTGGACTGTATATTGTCAATGTGGCACACTGGTCTCATGAAACTCTCCCTTTACAGTGGTTGTAATAGCACACTGCTATTTGTTTGGCACAGTTGGTTTGACATATTATTAGGGGGTTGCCCCTTGGGGAAACACTGCAATAGATTCCAGTGTCAGGTGTATGAACATACAGCAGTATCTGTCATGGCACAGACGGGCATACCAGACTATCACTAGTATCTTCTTTGTATCCACATGCTTAGTACATTTAGAATGTGACATTTGTGATCAAGCAGTGGTATATTGCCAGACATTCTGTCCTAGCTGTATCTCTACATAGTGTACTTCCACGTATGTGATCCTGACCTGTGTTCCCATGTTGTTGTCTTTTAGGGAACATGTATGCAAGATGCTGTGCAGCTTTCACCGATGCAGAGAATGAATTAATACTGGAAGGGCTCCGTCAACACCATGAACTCCTACTGTCCAGGGGGAGGCACAACAGGTAACAGTGGGAGGCATTGTGGGATGACCTTGTCCATGATGCCAATGCCCCTGGTCATCGGAGCAGGACATATGAGCAGGTTCAATACCACGCAACATACATGATTAATGCTGCATGCAGAAGGCAGCAGATGTAGCCAGGAATCGTGGCATCACAGGTGGAGGGCCTGCAGTGGAATAACCACTCTCAGCCACTGAGCAATTCCTAGTAAATCTAGGCACACATGACAGCTCCCAGGCATCCATCACATTCTACATTGTGGATGTGGATGCCACAGTGCCTATGGCAGAGGAGCATGCAGGTAAGCTTAATTTGATCAGCATTGCAATACTATAGCATTCAGTGTGTCAGGACATACATGGTCTTACATAGGTGTCAGGTCTGTCTGTTTTTGGAGGGGGTTTCACTGCAGCTTGACTGTCATGCTCAGAATTTGACCAATGCAGCAATTAACACAGTAGCTACTGTAAATGTGAGACATATGGATGTATTACCTTGTTGTGCTGCAACATGCAGTGGTACTGACATTACCTCTCCCTCAACTTTTCACAGGTCCATCAGGTATTGGCCAAGCCCCTGGTCCTGCTGCTGGTAAGCATGACACTGTTTTGTTATAGATGTAGTTTTACAACAGTGTTATCCCTAGACTGTCATCCCAGGCCTCCTTGCCTGCATTGCTGTACTGTCAGCATGATTGCCAACTGCAATCATATACTCTGACTGTACACGTTAGACTCATACCTATGCCTTGTAGGTGTGACCACACTGATAGATGTGACGGTATTGTCAGGACACCAGAGAGTGTCATATGTGTCAATTGTGCAGAGTCTACACAAATGTCAACAGTGTACCTCACTATTGCTGATGAGATTGCAGTGTAATGAGATGTTATTTTCAAGTAACTACAGCTGTTAGTGGGAAGGGTAATGTCCTCATGTCCTACTATATGAGGTTGGTATTTCAACAGGTCTGTCATAGTGATGACAGTGTGTAGAGCCTTACATATAACACAACATAGTACTGCAGAGCATAATAGTGCAGGTATTAATATATTGCTTTTTTCTTTCTTATCACAGGTGATGGGGGGGGGGTTGGTGTCTGTCCCTTGCACAACCTGATGTCAGTGTTTCCTCAGACTCTGATGATGATGGTGACCACAGTGTGGCACAGATGGGGGTTTCAGGAGCAGAGAGGTTAGAGGTTAACATACCTCTTCTGCCCTCATTGTCACCGTACATAGTTAGTATGACCACACATACCCAGTCTCTGGAGGCCGCAGATATTGGACAGTCAGAAGGTGGGGACATTGAACAGGAAAGTTTGGCAACTATGGCTCCAGTCAACAAAGACATTGGCCATAGCCAGAGACCTGGTGAGGTCCCACATAGGCAGATTGACAGGGGTGCTTGTAGGAGGCTTGCTGTCCTTCCACCACCTATTGCAGGTGTCAGATCATGGGTCACTCAGTGCATGTTTTGGGCCATCATGGAGACAAAGACACATTCTAAATGGAGCAACAGATGTATGCTTAGGGTTATGGATGCAGCACAGTCTGACATCCTTGTCTGTGTCGACCGCATTGGGGACACTCAGGATTGGTTCACTGATGCAGTGAACAGAAGGTGGGCTGAGACAGTGTTTGTCTTGAACTCCACATTGTTTGTGCTGAAACATGTGGTTGGAGTTGAGCGTCAGACTTGTGGACTTAGGTCAGCAACTCCATCTGCTGAGAGTCCATGTGGCTGTGCACAATCACACTCCCATAGTAGCAGTACATCCAGTGGTACAGAGGGGTGTGTGCTGTCCACACCATGATGTGGCAGGCCATGGGCTTGTGGTCCTGGGTGTTCCCGTGGGAGACACTGTCTCAGCAGACAGCAGTCACCGTCAGGTACTAGCACCACTTCTGATCTTGGGAGCTGCCAGTGCAACTCCTGGCAGAGCCAGTTCCCATGCTCGGGGCTGGAGACAGTGAACTGTCAGCTCTACCATGCACTTTTCAAAGCTGTCCAGCATATGCTCATGTAGGGCTAGCATTAAGCTTGACTGTGTACATGCACACACACACACCACTGTCAAATGCAGGTCACCTACAGACACACATGGCAGCTTTCCATGGTCCATCTTACCTGCTTCCCTTCCTGACTCACACACATGCTGTCAACTGTTTGGGTCAGCCTAGGCCTCCTGCACTCCCACACAACATCCTGTGCAAATGATGATACCTGTGCCACATTCCCATCATCCTCACCGTCCATGCAGGGAAATAAAGCTATGTGTCTGATGCACTTGATAACTATATTAGTTAACATGTACTTATGTAATGCAGTGTTGTTTTGCCATGCCACTTGTAGTGCTTACCAACAGATACTGTATGCGGGCATTTGTCACAAGTATGCCACATCCTTTTGTGTGTCTTATGTTGTATGATGCTGTAATAGCTGTATAGTTATACAATGACAGGTGTGTCACAGACCTGCTTATGGTTTTGTCACAGGAGTCTATTGGGATAACTTATAGATACACAGTGGCAATAAAACAGCACAGGATGGCATGTCAGCACAGCAGAAATATGTCTTCAGCAAGGTACAGCAGTATAAGTGCGTGGCTCCATAGGTTCATATGTGTATAACAGGCTAACAAGGACAATGGCAGCATTCAGCATACTCATGCATCCCTAATCTGTGAACTGGTCTGCTACCCTTGATAAGTGTCACCAGGATTTTGGGAACTCACAAATCTACAAGTTGTGGTGATGGAGATATCCTGTGTCTAGTACAGACAGTTACCCAACACCAGTTATGATTGCCATGTTCTTATTGTGTAACCTGCACGTGATGTGTGTTACAGCTGATGTGTGCTTCACATGCATAGGGGACTGTTTAGTGTAGGGTTTACTGTCTGTTTTACATACTTGTCTCTCCAGCATGTACTATCTATACCACAGTGATGTTGTAGGCGTGTAGAACAGGTGAGATATGTCTTAGTCCTGTCATGGGTATTCGGGAGGTACACAGTGGGATCCGACACCTCCCTGTATGGAGCCAAACACATCCCCTCCAAGGCATTTAGAAGCCAGACTACAGATGTATGGTCGTGACACAGACTCCATAGGACATGTTCAAATGACCAATAAAAGCCAGTAGATATTCCACACAATGTATTAGAAACTCAAATGCTTCGGCAAACAAATGCCTTCAATGAGTAAACATTCAAAATCTCAGCTTATATATCCTTTAAAAAAAACAATTAATTAAGCATTCATACTATTAAACAATTAAGCAATCCAATTATCATATTAAAAGCGTCCAGTTACATTCTACATTCAAACCATTTGGTATCAATGTATTATACTTCAAAATAAAAACAGTTTCCTTGTAAAGCAATTTATTTTTAATATCAAAACTGTCAATACTAGGAAATACTTGTTCTAACATAGTGCCTCTAATACCTTCTGGATTACTGTCATGACACAATTTAAAATGCATAGCTAAAGGGCTAGTTTCCTTATTATTTCTAATGTCCATTATATGTTCCTGCAACCTGATTTTAAACATTATCTTACTTTCTCCTATATAATAAAGGTTGCAGGGACACCTAAGGGCATAAATAATGCCCTCTGTACAACAATAAAATTGGCCACATAGATTAAAAGGAACACCATTTATCCTAAAAAAACTATTATTTATTTTATTTATTTTTTATTTTACATTTTACATTTTTTTACCCAGATGGTCCGATTGGGGCAGTGCCCATTTTCAGCAGAGGCCTGGGGAGAAAAGCTCCAGCTTAAGCTTACATAGAAAGTCATCACATCAAGTAATAGAAATTATAGACAAAAAAAAAATTGTGTTAGCACATTTACAGGATAAAAAAATTAAAAACAAAAATATATAGATAGTATCAAATAGAACAAGACTTTACCACTTGAATATAGACAAATATATGTTTGAACTTATATATGTGGAGGAGCGTAACATTAGTTAGGAAATTAAGTAGAGAGAATCACTTAGGCAAAGTAGTGCATAGTTAGTAATACTTCCATGGTGAGAGTTGCAGATAGGAATGTAATTACTTACAGAGAAGTAGTGCTGTTAGAAAGGATATGTTAACAGAGTTTGTACATACAGCCAAATTGTATAAGTAGTGCTAAGTTAATAATTAATCTGGAGTGTTACATGTGTAAAGCCAAGATTCAAATAAGTGTCTTTTGACAGATATTTTGAAATGATTAAGATTACTTATCGATCTAATACTATGTGGAAGGGTATTCCAATTTTTGGCAACAAAGTTACAGTAAAGAGAGTTGCCTGCTGTATTGGATACTTTGGTTACTTGGAGTAAGTCTTTGTTAGATGATCGAAGCTTACGAATGTTAGAATATGGTTGTAGAAGATTTTTTAGGGAAGGTATGTTGTCAGGATTGTGCATTATTTTGTGAGACATTATTAATTGGTTATAGTTCATAACATGAGATAGTTCCAACCAAGAAAGATTTTTGAGGCACTGACAGTGATGAGTTGAGTGTGTGGAATCTGTTGCAAATTTGGCAATCTTATTGTAACATGATTCTAATTTACTTAGTTCTGACGTTTTGAGGTTAGTTAAGTATGGGAGATGCATATACGAATGAGGAGAGAAGGTGTGTTCTAGCTATGGTTATTCTTGCAGAGTCTGTAAGAATTTTTTGTTTCTATACATTGTTCCCATTTTCCTGTGAACCTTTTTGATTGTGTTAGAAGTGTGTATGTCCTTGCCACTTTTTCTTAGTAAAATTAATCCCTCCCACTCCCCTTATTGTACCATATGCCCAAACAGTGTTGCTGACACCCTTCATATTTTTTTGAGCTGTAAAAATGTTTACAAGCTGTGATGTTCATTAAGAACCAAGTTACAAAAAAGGGATACACCAAATCTACCCTGTCGTGGGAAATGGCAATTTTACGTATATTCCCTAATAATTTCTCCTATGAAAATAAACACATCATAGTCACATTGTGCACAATGATCAAATCATATACAACCCAAAATTAGTTAGACAGAAGTAAAATCACATGGGAAGCATTTAAATGAATGGCTATATAATACTTATTAGCCAGCAAATTAATTACAAGAGGCCATAACAAACTATCTTATTATCAAAAGCATTGGAAAACGCTTTTAGAATACCTAGGACAAAATTGATTTATGAACAAGGGACTTCACCATCAGTATTACTTTACATAATTAAAGGAAACTAAATATCTGATTGCAATGTTTTAATGTCACATTTTCAATACGTTGTACACTATTTTTATGTAAATGTATGTTTTACAGCTCATTAAGAGCAGCTTGATTATTAGACAATTCTGTATAATTGTTACCCTAACATTGATGATTTATGTTATGTATATCGTATCAGGACGACTGAAACTTGATATTCCAAGTAGCTTCTATGTATATTTTGTGTGTCATTCTTTTCTTGTATTTAAATAGAAGTGAAATGCAATAAATTTATATTTGAAAAATAAAGAAATGTGTATGTCAAAGTTTAGTCTGTTGTCAATTATGATGCCTAATAGTTTTGTTTGGGAATCTGGAAAAATCCTAGTATTATTACTGGCAGTGATATAAAAGTTAGCTGGGAGGTTAGTAGGTTTAGATGGATGAAAAGATCATTAGTTTAGTTTTATTAGGATTGAGAATGAGTTGTGAGTTTGCTAGCCATATTTCAATATCAGAGAAGGCTTTTTGTGTGACTGTAAGACATTGAGTTATTGCGGATGGTGCACATATGAGGTGTGAATCATCTGTGTATTGTATGATAGATGCTTGACAGGAGGCATTATTAAGATGATTTATGAATATGCTGAAGAGGAGGGGCCCTAGGATTGAACCCTGAGGGACTCCAAGTGTAACAGGAAGGAGTGGGGATAGATCTTGCTTCCATTTCACAGCTTGCTGACGGCAACTTTGAAACCAGTTAATGGCATCAGGGTTGATATTAAGATCATTCAGAGTGGACAGTAACTTAGGATGGGAAACTGTATTGAATGCTTTAGACATGTCCAAAAAGACTGAAGACTATTTTGCCATCATCTCTGAATTTATTTATAGTATTAGTGAAACTTAGAAGAGCTATAGTAGTGCTATGATGTGGTCAGAATCCATGCTGTGATGATGAGAGGAGATTATTGTTAAGAAGGTGTTTAAGAAGTTGAAAGTGGATACATATTTTCAGAATTTTAGAAAGAGGTGAAAGTATAACAATGGGCCGGTAGTTTCTTTGTTCTGTTGAATTGCTTCTTTTGTGTAATGGTGTAATATATCCAATTTTCCAAAGAGATGGGGCATACTGTTCTGTTATACAAGGGTTTATAGGTATTGACACAGGGAAGGCAATATCAGCTGCTGTTAATTTTAGATATTCTTCAGGCACATTATCTGCTGCCAGTGAAGTGTGTTTCAACTTCTTTAATAGTTTTGCAATAGTTTGTTTTGCGACTGTCTGAAATGAGAATGCATCTACAAAATTGCTTGGATTGTTAAGTGTTGGCATTGTGGGAGACTTGCTATTCTTAGTCAGTGCTAAAACACTTTCAGTGTAAAATACGTTAAATTGATCAGCAATATTGTTTGTGTTATCAGGTAAGTTGAGGGGGGAATTGTGGTTTGGCCAGGATGAAGTATGTTATTGATTGTGCTCCAGAATTGTTGTGGATTCATTCTGTATTTCCATTGTAAATTAGAATAGTAGTGTTGTTTGTCTAGTTTAATTTGGTGTTTGGCACTGTTTCTAAGCTGGTTGTAAATTAAACTGCTTTGGAGGGATTTATTTTTAGCCAAAGTTTGACATGCTTTGTCCCTTTGTTTTAGGAGGGTACAAGTCTCATGGGTTAACCATGGTGTGTAGTTGGCTTTAACTCAAACTATTCTTGGATGTGCAAATCTGTTTAGAATAGTAAGGAAGGTGTCATTAAAGCGTTTCACAGCAGCATCTAAGGGCAGTTGCTTAAGAGGAGTCCAGTCTATTTTTTCAAAAATGTTAAGTATAATCTGTAAGTTAACAATATATTTACAGATAGAACAGTTGCCACATGAAAATGTACCCTTAACCACCACTGCAGTACTCAGATTAACTTCTGGTTGTGTAAATTTACTATGTATAATAATGGCTTGGATACTTCTACCTCTCTTATATGAAAAAGTATGGGTAATACATAAATCATTGGCAAACTCTCTGAACCTAAGCAAAAAAACTCCAAAAATATTTTATAATATCTACAATTTTATCACTAAGGATGTTATAAGTAGTATGTGGTAACTGCTTATAACATTGGTGGAGTGAGACGTATGCCCAACATCCATTGCATGGTGTAACAGTCAATGGGTTCCGCTGGTTATAGTCAGTAGGCATGATCTGGCCTTGAGCAAAAATAATAGCGTTTGGTCCAGTGTCAGTAGGTGTATGACAGAGTCAGTGCTCATATCGATGCTAACTCCTATCATGGCATTTCAGGTGACATGGAAGTAAGTATTGCATTTACTTCCAGCATTTTGCAAAACGAGAGTCATGCAAGGTGTCTGTACAGAGCACAGACAAACAAGTTAGGGAAATATAATATGTACACACTGTGTTGCTTAGTCATGCTGCATCTCACTTGCCCAATGGATAGTCCAGGTCTTTACCTACAATGCCCTACAGCAGTGCCATGATATCCCCACATGGGAAACCAACATATTGCATCGTGTGTTTACCAATATGGGTGACCAGTGCATCCCCCCAATGTGAGGTCCTCCCTGGTGGGATCTGGACACAGATCAGGCTAATTAGAACTACCAGCACGTACCCCCCCCTTGCAGACAATACAGACATATATGACAATAAAGACATTTATTACCTCCTGTGGGATTGTTGACATACTGTGACTGCACCCTCCCCTTCAGTTTGGATAGGCAAGTGTGCATTATGTCAGCAGCATTACAACTGCATGAACTTGGCTGTACATGACAGGAGGGATACAGGCTCATCATGGCTCAACAGACCTAACTGGTGGACAACTACCATTAGCAGGCTGTACGATAACAGGTGGACAGTGTTGTGTGACAGTTGGGGTGAGGGTGCCCCCCTAACCTGGAAGCACTACCTTCCAAGCTAAAAGAATCACCTAATATTGTTGTGATATTGTGTAGACATGGTAAGTAACAAAAGTAGCAACCCAGACAAAGCAGAACCACAACATACAGTGTAGTAACATGTTTGACCTCAAAGGACAGGCCCAGATTGTCAGTGACCTCATACATCATGATGCCACATACGATGGGTCTGTACTCATATCTAACCTGCACTGCCACAATGTCTCCATCAACTACACTCCCTTGTCCCCATCACATGTGGCACATAACATTCCTACAATCTGTCCCATAACTTCCATATTTACAGAGCAGTTCATAACTGGCCTCTCATTGGAAGATACACAGCATCTATTGCACATGTTAACATTCCAGGCTGCATCCCACATGTGATTTGACAAGGATTGCTAACACCATTGGGAAACCCTTGCAATCATAATGACACCACTGATTGCACACCAGCTGAGTGGACAACAACAACTGTTAAACCCTTGCACAGAGGTGGTGCATCCATGTCTTTGTCTAAGTATCCATATCTGTATGCACATAGGGGCAATCATCATGGAGTTGATCAGAACACATATATGTGATCTACACACAGTTGACTGTACACAGTTTGGATGTGTGACAGGGGGAGCATGACTTTTACATGTGGTAGACATTTCTGAGGCAGTCACTAAGGACCTTAGTGAGGGCACATCAGGGTGTACAACCCCCTAGACTGAGCCAGGCCATCTGACTATGCTCAGGCAACATTTCCAAAGCACTGCATAGGCATCCACAATACTGTCATTGAAGGGGTCACTAAGTGGCCCATTGATGGCACACATATGCAACATAGGGACATCCACCTCCAATAGTTGATCAGTAAGTAGCAGTCCTCAACAGGGTGCAGTCCTGGGTCCTCTACTGCTTGATATCCATTTAAACACAATACACATGACTATTGACTGACTGTGGCTAACAATGTTAGCTGATACCTGCAAATTGTGAGCACTCACAGAGTCTCTGTGGTATATCACTATCCTGCAATAGGGTATTGCGAACACATGTATTTTGACATACTAATGTCCATAAACTCCATGCAAATATATATGTAGTATCATTTCCACCAGTTAGACCTATGTACCTGGTAAGTAACACGTCAGTCGCAACATGTGATCTGCATACTCACGGGTGAAAAAACTGAGGACACAGACCTGGCCACGCAAGTTTACACCTAATGTGCCTCAGATCACCATATCTCTATAGTGGTATGGCAGGAATTATGTGGCATAGCTGCAGCCACATACACCTGTAAGTGACATACTCATAACCTCCAAGTATTTTTCCCTGATCATGTCAATATCTGAGTGCAATGGTCATTTGTTGATGTACCTTTCCAAGCAGTACTGGCAATTGCACTTGATAGTATTATCCCTCCCAAGGACACTTCATGTCTTCAGTACGTGTTCAATGGGTATCGTCTGCAATAAGTGTCATTGTCACCTGTGGCATATAGACTACTCAGAGGTGATCTATGATTTGCATACAGGCAATGTGTAACCCTGCTTGACTGCATATGCTGCCTATCCATAGGAGGAATAGTCGACGGATAACTCACTGTTGGGACATTAACCTCGTATGTGGTGTTAGTACTACATGCTTGTGGGAGAGATTTGTCTACCAGACTTAAACACATCCTTGAAACAGAACCCTGCCTAATGGCACACGAGCACCTCAGTGCACCTCAGCACATGCCAACTGTATGATTGGCTGGATGAATGGCATCTCAACTAAGAGCGTCTGCCTGTGTCCCTCTTGGACTAAGGCAATATGGGCTGATTCTGTAACTATGGGTATAAAGATGTCTGTGATTGTGAGGGCTGTATGGCCATTATGCTAGTGAAGGTTAAATGTCCTATGATTCCATAACATGATGTAAAATGCTCTAGCAGGCTCACACACGAACATGGCTACATTGAGGTTAGCACCACTTCAAATAACTGAGTACAGGACATGCCACGGCACACACGTACTGTAAGTTGGCTGTATTTAGATGAGAACACTTACCTATGTAATGGTACACACCACAGATCACAGTACGTGATGCACACAACACACCTCATGTCTGCTAGTGCTATCAGTACAGGACAAATTATGATTGATGACATCAGTAGGCCTTATTGTGGTCAGCTTTTGGTGGGCCACATCCTACACTACAAATAAAATACTCCAAAACGCTACCTATTTCTAGGTTATAAAGGAGATCATATTTATGCCATATGGACATGCACATCAAGTAGCCAGGAGTGAGATTAGAACCCCTACCTATCTAGTCTTGCACACTATAGCTCACAGTACTTATCACACATGTCATGGCTTAAGTCTGATATTACATTGTCAGCTGGCAGTCTCAAGGTGAATGATATCATCAGGCCTTCTAGAAGAGGGCAGTTTATTAGCCAGCCGCAAATTAGAGGACCAAAAAGTGCATATCTATTGCAGATGGATAGCCCATGAGGGCATGTAAGTTGTTTTGCATGGAGATAAAAACATGTGCAACAAGTAGCTTGGAGGGAGATTAGAATCCCTGTCTATCTAGTCTTGCATACTATAGCTCACAGAACTTATTGCATGTGCCATGGCTTAAGTCTGATAGTACATTATCAGCTGATAGTCTTAAGATAGATGACATCATCAGGCCTTGCAGAAGAGGGCAGTTTGGAAGCCAGCAGCAAGTTAGAGGGCCAAAAAGTGCATATGCATTGCAGGTGGATAGCCCATGTCAATTGTGTTGCAGGGGGATACACACACACACACACACACACACACACACACACACACATGTGCACCAAATAACCTGGTGTGAGGTTAGAACCCCTATCTATCCAGTCTTAGACTCTACATCTCACCTTACTTATTGCACACACCCTGTCTTAAGTGTGATGCTACAATTTCAGCTGGTAGTCTTAAGGTGGATGACATAATCAGGCCTTGTAGAAGAGGGCAGGATGGAAGCCTGCAGCAAGTTACATGGCCAAACAGTGCATAACCATTGCAGATGGATTGCCCATGAGGGCACATCAGTTGTTTTTCAGGTGGATATACACACACGCACACTCACACCAAATGGTCTGGAGTGAGATTAGAACCTTTACCAATCTAGTCATATACGCTACAGATCACAGTACTTATCACACAAGCTACAGGTTAAGCCTGCTGTATATGTGATTGCAGGCACAGTACTTGTGCATTACACAAACTAGGCTTGTGTTGAATAGCATCTGTTGCCTGCAGAGTGGTATTGCTTTGTATTGTTATCAGCATCTAGTATCCTAGCAGTGAGATAACTGTTATTATCCTAGCTATGTGTCTACAGTTACCAGTATGGCCATATATGGCTGTTTGCACTTTGATAGGCAAGCCTGTATGCAGGAATAATGTGCCCTGCCCATGCGTGCATTGACAACATTATACATTACACCACCTGCTCACCTGTGTGAGTTGTGATCACTTCCAGGGCTAGGAGCATAAAACGAACATGAAGGTAAACCACTGGGATAGCAAGCACCAAATACTACAAAACAAAGATCCTAAATGCAGACACATTGAATCCAAGTAACAGAATTATATTTATTAAATCCATCAATCACAAATCACAGTCATGGTATAACTTCCAGGGCTGCCAGCACACACATTCATAATAATCCACTGGGCACTGCACATGACCTGGCAGTTGATGGAGTGGTACCCCTTGCAGTTGACGTAGATTCTACCCTCCTCATCGGTTGGTGACTTGATATGTACATGAGTGCAATCTATGGCACCCAGTACCTCAGGGTAGTGTGCCACATGATAAAAGTGCTGCAAATTGCTGGCTCGCACCTCAGGTGTGAAGGGAAAAGAAATGTGCTCACTCGCATGAAGTAGTATGGCATCCAGGGACTGGTGGAGTACCCTGGATGCTGATGCCTGTGAGATCCCTATCATGTCCCCAGCTGGTCTTTGGAAAGTAGCCATAGCTAGTATCCTAAGGGCTATACAAACCTTTGTTTGTACTGGGATGGGCTCCCCTCTGTTGGCTCTGGGTCTGAGTTGAAGGTGGCAGAGTTCATTGAGTTCTTGTAGTATGTCCCTGTCCACCCTGTAGCGGTTTACAATCTCCAGCTTATGTAGCCCCTGGTAGGTTATGCTGGACCTGAACACTCTTCTCCTTCTCTGTCTAGACCTATTGTTAGCAGCAGCAGCATCACTGACTTCAGCTTCTAGCACATACAGATGTAGCAGACTTGCAGCAGCCCCTAGCATTCTTTCAGTTAAAATTCTCAAGTCTGTGCTCCAATGGTGCAGATTATGGGGGAAAATCAGATTGTAGGGTGTATGCATACTTTATAGTGCTCTGCTGCAGGTGCTGACTGTGTGATTGGCTACCTATGATGCATTTCACCTGCCTAGTATATCCTTATCATTTAATGGCCCTAGTTTAAGTTAACCAGGGGTCAAAACTAATTAATATGTCATTGGCTTTTAGATAGACTCTGAACTGTGGCACACTGTGCAAATGCATGTCCTTAGGTAACAAAGTTTAGCACTTAGTGTACACACTCCCTCCAGACTTCCAAGCTCAACATAGCAGTGCGGCTTGCAAACAAGCAGAAACCCTTGCCCCTTAGCTAACATAGCTTAGAAATTAGTGCACGCCCCCCCTTGAAAGAACATGCTCACCATGGCAGCCCACCACATAAACAGGGGCAGCTAAGCTAAAATAAGCTTACAAGCCATTGGACACACCCTCCCCTAATGTCAGCTACTTCCTCTGTAAATACCAACAAATGGTTCTCTGCCTACATGAAGGGGATATGTGGACACAATTACCGCTTTATGATATTCAGTAACTCCACCTCATTTATATAGGCATTCATGCTCACAGCCTGGAAACTACACACTTCATAGCCCTACCACATTAGCAACAGCACCAATGCACCATTGTAGATACTCCATGCAAGGTCCTGTAATACATTTCTGTCATATAATATTAATTTTGTTTTTTCCAATTTTTTAAAATTTTTTATAAAGCATGTTTGTGCACTTTGGTGAGGTGCACAAACATGTCCAGATTATTAAAAAAATACATTAATTTAACTTATTTCCTTTAATTTTTCAGACACACGGGAGGATAGTTTCACTCATATCTGTACTTTGTATGTTATTTTTGTCCATATATCCACATTTTTACAGCCCCTTTTGTCTGTCTACACTCCTGTACACCGATTTATTTTCCATGTACACTACTGACACTGATACAGGGTCTGAAGAGCTGCCTAGCTGTTTGCTGGATCACTCTACCTGACTCATTTGCATGAGATTCACCTGCTTATGAGTTGATTTGCATGTCACGGAACTTCCCGTGTTGGCATGTGCATATGCTCCACTCAGTGGTGTTTACTGAATCTAAACCTGCTTACTTAGTGTAAGTAGCACAGCGTGATGCCTACATGGTAAAAAAACACTGTGTAGGCTTTATTAAATACCCCCATATGACTGTCTTTAAGAAAACTTGACATACAAGCAAAAAACAAATCTACATTTTTTCAGGGGGCCAAGACCCCCAGAACCCCCTACCCCCTGCAAATTATATATAACAACTCTGAGATTGCATTACAGTAGGGAAAGGGAGAAATTTTCAAATCCCCACTATACCACAATCTACATAGAACTGTAGAGCAATGTCAGAGTTTGTATATATAATTTGAAGGGGGTGTGGAGGATGCAGGTGGGCATGCCACCTGCAAAAACTTAGATGTTTTTTTATTTTGAATTTTAAGACACTTGATCATATGGTCTCAACCATATGAATTTTGAGTTTCTGAAACTCAGTGAAGTCATATAAACCAACAGCAACACATCTTTACTTTTTTTTCTATTATTGTAGTCCCAAAATTTATGTTACACTTACCCATTTTATTATTTCATATTTTTCAAAGCTTTTTATACATTAATCGACTCTTAAAAAACCTTCCCTTTAAGTCAACTTGTCTTATACCACATATTATTCTATTTCTTGCTAATGAGCTATGTGTATCACTTTGGCTTTATTCTTCATATCAGTAACATATGTACCTGTTTGTAGAATGTGTGTTCTCATAAAGAAGAAATGGCAAATAAATAGATGCTTTAAAGATCACAGTAATTCCAGGAATTTCTTGCTAAGGGCTACCATTTTGTCTTTTTTGTCTTGAGGAAAAGTAAAAAGTTAAATACCTTTAAATGTTTTTTTCTCACATGGCATTCAACTGCATCTGAAACCTTTCAAGTTTATCAACTGAACATTCTAGAGTGAGGAATGCATTAAATTTCTGAATCCTAACTCTTCAGCTTTCTGCTAACTTTCCTTGTAATGAAAGCATTCCTTCTGGTTGAGGTGAGCTATACTTCTACTCCACTTATGAGCTTTCAAGCAAAGTTTTTTTACTTATGCAGGAGTATTTTTCAGTTCTGGTAAATATGTCTTCGGATGTGACAACATCTAATGTCTGGACAGAGAATAAGTGATTCACAGACACAGAAATTAGTCCAACCTCATTGTAACTACTCGAATAAGGGTGTACCGCATGAGATACAACTCACTGTACTGAACCACATGAGATGCAAATCACTGTACTGCGATATTGTTAAACATAATGCACAGTTGCAAAAATGTAATCTGCACACTATGTTTAGTACTCCAGTGTTCATTACGATAATTCATAAACATGGGCCCATAAATGAAGTACAACGTACAGAAGTTGGTCAGCACTTGTGAATGGGGTTAAGTCGAGCAAGGTACATGGTACTCTAGCTGGAGGGAAATGCTATGCAATATTAACTTAGTAAATAAATACTAAACAGGATAAAAAATGTGGTGAAGGCACTGCTAAACAGCAGAGATTTCAGAGATAAATAACCTAGACTAAAGACCAAAATGTATATTACATTTTCCAGGAGATACTTCCTTCCATTGTTGCAGGTCTGATCAAATACATACTCATGTTTGTAAAAAATACCTAAAAGCCAGAAGCCAAGAAAACAATTTATGACTAAAAAATACTTAACACTCTAACTAATATCAGTGTTGTTGAATATAATGTTATCTAAATGCACATCTACTCTATGTCTTCTCCCAGACCTCTCAACTGTCCCTGTTTTGGAGGCATGCTCATATTTTCAGGCTTGATTTACCTCTGCACATGATATACCTATTTTTAGAAATATTCCCAGTTTTTGGGCTTGATTTACCCCATTCACACAATTTACTGAATTTCCCATTATCGTGCATGATTTTTGAAGCTGTCTAGTACACAGAAATCCACACCACATGACCAACATACCAGTGGCACCGATAATTCAAAGAAAAAGGACAGAGTTCTTATATCCCACTTTTTCAGAAGCATAAATAAATTACCTTGAGTGGTAGAATTTTGCAATCTAATTCATTAAAGTCTGCAGATTTTACAGTCTCTGATAATGTGTTCATATTTTCCATCATTCTTGCTACTCTGTTTTTTATGGGTAGTATATGTGCTGCTTGGTATTTCAATGTTATACTAATCAGATGTCCAGATTTTTGATTGGATTTTGGCTGCTATTTAGATGTCCAGAGTTTTGACCTTTATTCTTATTTTTAAAATATCTGCAGGTTGAGAGGAATATTCTTCACAGTTTGAGGATTTCCTCATATTACATAATGATAAGAAATAACAATCATTAAGGTAGATGTGAAATATCCAGCATAGACTGAGTAAACCATTGAGCATTAAACAGATATGCACATATATTAATTAACTACGTTAACAAATACTGGGAAATGCAGTCATCGAAGGCAATGTCTTAGATGGCACGGTAACAAACCTGGGATCTTTCTGCTCCATTGTTATTAACCCAGATCTTGCTCACTATCCTTCGTATTCTGAGTAAGATAAACCATAGCCATAATCGTAAATACATTTTCATATTTCATATGATAAATGTCTGAAATTATCTGTAGAATTCGACAATCTGTTACATGTTATTATGAACTTCTCTACTAATGGATGTATACCAGTGAGAAACAAGCATCAGGTAAAATCGACAGCAAAGCACAATAAAAAAAAAGAAAAAAAGAACAAAAATACATCACTTCCAACGAAACTTATCCAATATACAACTGTCAAAAAAGGTGTTACTTAGCATTTAACAACTGATTTACTTATAAAAATCAATTCTAGCTTAACTAATGTACTGAAATGTATAATTTGCAATGAACTTGGATCGCTCACTCTCAAAATAAAAAGCGGTGACATGGTACGTTTTACATGCACCAGAAATCTGGAGATAATACTGAGGCTCCAATGCATTATCAAATAAAAATGTGAAGTGATCACCCAGCTAAGCATGTAGTCAATGCACTTGCATGAAAGCATTGTACAAACTTCACAATTAGCTAAGCTACAGAGAACAATAGTATATCATTTATGTAAAGAGAACTGCTTTCATAAATATAACCAAAATCTCAGGTTCCATGGGACCAGTCAGTATAACTCGTGGTTTTGTTTACTGAATCAAGGAAACATTAACCCCATATCAGTGACGGTAAACAGAATATAGTCAACTCTACTGGCATAGAATATTAAAGCCCAGTCAACCCAAGATTATTTGTTGGTTTCACCATCTTCTCGTTCTGGTTCTGGCATGTTGAGGATGGGCATGTCTATCCTTATCAGAAAGAGGTTCAGGCTGGTACCATCCAGTGTCACAAACACTTGAAGGAAGGTCTTCATCAGAGTGATAGCCCATGGTCTGGGCATTTGAAAACCAATAGTTGAACATGGCAGCCTTCATCACAGTCATGGGAAAATTCACTAACAACGGGAGGACATAGTGGCTTCCAGGGTGATAGGGAGATACTTGTCTCTCACTCATTGAAGGATTTAGGACCCATACAAAAAATACACCCTCACTGCCCGGGTGCCAGCAAAGGCACAGAACAGTGCTGATGGCTTCACCTGGTTATCTCATACTGTCACTCCATCACTGAGATACATGAAGAATGGGGAACAAATGGGTATGGCTGAGAGGGGGAGGCCTTATGTTTGGTGAGCATATTTAGAAAAAGCATATATATTTATTTGTATCTCACCTTCTCTCTCTCTCTCTCTCTCTATATATATATATATATATATATATATATATATAATTTATATATATTAATATGTATTATATATATATATATATATATATATATATATATATATATATATGTACATACACACACACACACACACACACACACACACACACACACACACACACACACACACACACACAAACACACACACACACACACACACACACACACACACACACACACACACACACACACACACACGCACACACACACACACACACACACAGACATACACACACACACACACACACACACACACACACACACACACACAGATGCACGCACATGAATAAATGCATAAGATAGATAGAGATGCTTCCCCTCCATTTTAATAAACATTGATTTGGTCAACAAATGCTAAGAGATGGCTGAGATTGTCAAATGTCCAGATAGTTGAACGTCTGATATTTCAATGTGCCATTTCACTGAAGTCCCCCAGCCCACCTCAGTAATGTGTGCAACCTTAACTCTGATCCTACCCCAACCCTTACTCCACACCTTACCTTACAAAAAAAACTTTAAGTAACACCCCACTATTCAGACAAATTGAAGACTACTGTTATGGGGGGGTATTGTAAAGACTGGGAAAGGGGTCTGTTTTCCTGTTTTGAACTTTCACATATTTCATGTTTTTTTAATTCAGTCTAATGTATGACTGATCATGTTTTTGTCTGTGTGTTGTGTTCGACATGAAATAGTTTCAGTCATACATAAGGGAGTCATAGACGCACACACACACACGCGCGCACGCACACACATACACACACACACACACACACACACACACACACACACACACACACACACACACACACACACACACACACACACAAAGTGGTCTTATATCAGATTCAAACTAATATGTAGGCACAGCTGTCCAACTTTTTTGTTAAAATAATGTAGTGACTCATAAGGGAGCTACTTCAGAATGCCAAATGGAGTTTCCTTCCTTTGGAATTAAATGGTATGTTTTTTAAAGGGGTGATGACCTGCCTTTTGAAGCCAGTGGCATTGTCTAGAGAGATTGTAGCAGCACTTAATGATTGACTGATAGTGCATGCTGCTCCTCTTGAACTAGTTAAGACATTCAGCATTATTTTACATGATGGTGATGATATAATTGAAGAATTAAAATGTCAGTCTTTATGACAGTCAAAAAAATAAAATGCTGGTTAACAGGCAGGACACAACAATTCAGGCTGGAGTTACCGATCTGTCCCAGTGGGAGTCAATCGTGGAGTTCCATGAGACTCTCTTCTGGTTTAAGTTTTCTTGCATAGGTCTTATCAGATAAATAAGTGAGAAATGGGATAATAACATTTGCTGATGAATGCAGAGCAGGTAACAAAAGTAATTCAATAAAAGATTACGCAGTTCTCCAAAGCAGTCTGCAAAAACGCACACCTTTTTTAGCAGTAATAAGTTCACTTTTAATTTTAATTGAAGTATTATTAAATTTGGCAAACATAGATGTGAATTATGATTGCAAAATAAACATTCAGTTCTTAAAATGGTATTGTAATTAAAGATTCGGAGGCAGTACACACAGCAATTAAAAACTTAACCTGTGTATATCTTCTAATGTCAGAAAAGCACATTCTTTAATACATTTGATTTTAAAAGGCAGGTCTAGTTACTGTACAGAAGAGATCATAGTATTCATACTTATGTGATCCAGTCTATTGTTGAATACAATACTGCCGTTTGTTGCTTTCAAATGAACTACCTGAAAACAGCTTGAGAAGATGCAATAATAGCTTGCAAGAGGAATCAAAAGGTTGGAAAATATGAACTGTTCAGAAACACGTCAGGAACTATCATTATATTCTGTTGCTTACAAGTTATTAAGAGATATCGTCTGCCTGATTTATAAGGCAATCCCCAGGATTCATGAATCCTCCGTGTAAGACTAAATAAGTCTTACTCGGAAACTGCAGTTGAACGGTATGACGTCAGCGTGCCATGCATATTCATGAGGGCATGCTGCAGTGGCGGCTGGTGACTTCAAATCACAGGGCGGCTGCAGGAGACAGCTGAATGGGTGGGGTCAAGGGGAGGGGGTGTGGTCAACCAGAAAGGGGAGGAGCTATGCACAAAACCACAAAAAACTAACTTTAATTAAATACGCTGCCCTGGGTGGCAAACCATCATTATGAAAGTCCAATCAAGACAAAAATAAGTGTAGAAGAATAAAAATATTTCAATGCATTGGCTGCATGACAGCTTACTTAATATCTAGATGGAAACAAAAGGTTGTGAGGCATGAAAAAATAAATTACTTTTTAAATACATTACTGGAATGCCAGTCAAAATCAAGTATAAGAAAAACCAGAAGCACTCAACTCAAACCACTTCTCCTTGCACTGCAGTCCTAATTATAATATATTCAGCTTTATTAAAGTACCAAGTAACATGCTGAAAGTAGAAATCTATGTGATGCCCCACTTGTAAAAATGTTTCTTATCCAAAAAGACCTGCTGCCTGACAACTTGTTTCATGGGGAAAACACGATAAAAGTAAAAATGAAAAGCAAACAAGAAACAAGCTCAAGATACATTGCTTAAAGGATTACTGTACAGGTTATGGACCACACATGATTGGCATTCTGTTTAGTTTATGGGTAAAGTCTGTAGAGATGACTGGAAGTCTCCAACAAGTGTAATGAGCTTTTTAAAATAATGGAATCCTGTCCTTTAATACCCAAGGCTTATACATTATCTAGTCAAGTATTCTCTGCATGGCAACAACAGAAAGGCTTTCAATGTTGGCAATTCTTTAACAGTATGCTTATTAAAGCTTACTTGCATCTTACGATCTCAGACAAGCTTACCTTATGGTCATTAAATCATTGCTACTTAAAAACACAGAGCAACAGGCACTTTGAGTAATAAGCATAAATCAACAGTACAAAAATATGACAGAAACCAGACCTTTCTGCAAAATCAAGGACAGATGAAAAGCCACTGTAGTACTTATGCAGTGTGTCCTTCCCATCCAAGGTAGATACAACTACTCCTTGCCTTGCTTGGACACATCCAGAGTCACTACATGGGGGAGTGGGGTGCAACAAGCATGTCACAATTTGAAATCGCTCTGGCTGACTGTGATGGCCCTGACACATTTGTCATACCTCTCAACCTCAAGAGCAAGAAATCTGGACAAAGTCATACACAGAAGTGGGACAAAGGCCCAACAATAAGGACAATTTTTAAATATTGCTCTAATAAACTTAGAAAGATAATAGAATAGGTCTTGCATTAGTATGAATTTTCTGAAGGGTATAAAATCTGAAACTCAAATGTCTGTCATTTTCTAACTTCAGTCTTTAGTGATGTCACTAATTTGCCAAAAAACACAATTTTATGAAAAATGGACAAAAACGTGATGCAAAAATATAAAATAGACACACAACACAGCTGCTACCTGTCAAAGAAGGGACACTTTAATATTAGTACTGCTACCTTGAGCAGCTGACAAAATATAAAAGAATCTACATGCATTTCAAGTAATCTATAACTTTGATTATTACAGTTATTTCTTAATTGTAAACCCTCCATGTTTTCTTCCAAAATTGCTATTTTGCGGAGGGATTATAAGGGGGAAGAGCAACATTTTGAGCCAAAAATTGGGGACAGTTGAGAGGTTGGCTATGCCTAATTCTATAAAGCAATTTATTTGCATGTACCTCTCAACCTGTTAATGCAGTAAATCTGAACAAGGCCAAATATATTGGGGGCACATATAAACAGTATTAAAAATTGCTCTTGTATAAATTGAGACAGTTGATAGAACAGCTCTTACTTTAACATGCATTTTTCTGAAGGTTATGAAGTCTAAAACTTAGAGTGACTTCTGGCAAATCATTTAGGAATTAAAACTACAAATTTTATGAACAACAAACTAAAAATAAGAAGCAAAAATCTATTCATTCTTTGAAAATCTGGACAGTTGGGAGGTATAGTTCAGCTGGGCCTATCTGAGATTGCTGCCCTTCCCCCCTGACAAAATAATGGTTGAATGGAGCCTCTGCAGCCATTCCAATGAACCATTATACTTGGCTATTTCACTCCATTTACCATAAACACTAATGTGCATACTGCTTTACTTCTATGATGAGTTGGACTTCATTTGAAAGTTTTATTTTGTATTTTACAGCACAAACACTAAGTCATATGTTAAACAAAGCAATGCAGTCTCACAATGAAAACTTAGCATTAAAACTTCTCTGCCCTTGAAACTCACATTCATTGAAACAGCATTGAAACCCACATTCAAAGAAAATACATTTTGCCAGTGGCAGATAAAGATTAATTTTGGGCTGTTTTGAATCATAGGCTCCTTGCATATGAAACATACATGTGCTCTTTGATACACCTTCCTCATTGTACTAAAATTATATTCCTTGTACAATACAGTACACTTGTTACAGGGTGTTTTAAATTTGTTTTGAACATTTTTTCCAGTAAGCAATGAAACAAACCATATGCACCCATAATGGCAAAACTGCCCAGTTGAGAACATTTATCATAAAAAGTCTACTCAGACTTCCACAGTCCACCATTATTAGTAAATATACACAATTCTACAGTCCACCATTATTAGTAAATATGCACAATTCCACAGTCCACCATTATCAGTAAATATGCACAATTCCACAGTCCACCATTATCAGTAAATATGCACAATTCTACAGTCCGCCTTTATCAGTAAATATGCACAATTCTACAGTCCATTATCAGTAAATATGCACAATCTCTGAAGTCAGTCATCTAAATAATTCCACATTAAAGAAATCTGTAACTAATGAAGCGGTTGCTGCTAGCAATCACCTTTATATTTCATGGTTTCATCGAAAAATAAAGTGTCTGTTGCCCCTCAGGAATAAATTGCCTATATTACATTAAAAAATGATAAGCTAGTAATAATATTGCAAGAGGAAATGGATGGCAAACTGATAACGAACTCATAGTTAGTATCTTCACCAAGGAGAACATTCTCAGTACGGCAGCATCTACCCCTTGTGGGAGTAGAACCCACAACCTTCTGCATCAAAAGCAAGTACACAGCCTGTTGTGTTATAGTATTAACTTGGCAAAGCGCTAAACTTCTATTCCCCTGCAGCTCTCAGTTCCTTGTAAAATCTACTCAATACTCAACTGCATCTCAACTTCGCAGAAACTGGAAAAAGCCAAAATGTATTGGGGGGGGGGGTCAAAAGCCCAAAAACAGGGACACATTAAACATTGCTTGTATAATCTTGGAAAGTTGCTAGAATAAAATGTTGTGTTGCCACCATATATTTTACTGCCAAGGTCCCTGAGCAAAAAACAGTCAGAGTAACATACCACTACGCCACATCAGCTGCTTTGTAAAAGAGAGGAAGACTGAAACTTAAATGGCTATCATTTAGTGAATTCAGTTCTCACCATAGCTGTCAACCTCTTAGTACAAAACACCTGGACAAACCCAGTAATGAGGGAATACAGCCCTCAAACATATTCAGTGAATTCAGTTCTTGCCATAGCTGTCAACCTTAGCACAAAAACCTGGACGAAGCCAATAATGGGGGAATACAGTCCCAAAAATAGGGACAAATTTAAAATATTCATCTTATAAACTTCGAAAATTGCTAAAAAAAAAGAGGTTGTGCTACTATGTATTCTGAAGAACATGAAGTTGGAAATTCAAATGTCGGTCAATTTTACTGCGGACAGAACAAAAACAATTTTCAGCAGAGACGCAGGGATTAAAACTGCAGACACGTCTTTGTAAAATGGCAGAGCACCAGAGCAAATCCACACAAACACAGGAAGAAGATACAGACTCCACACAGAAGCCACCCCAACCAAGAATCAAACCAGAAAACCTATAGCTGTGAGGCAACAATACTACCACTGCACCATCAATTATGGAAGGCATTAAACATTCAGAAACCTGAAGTCTGAAATTCAAATGCCTGTCAATTTTACTGCGGACAGAACAAAAACAATTTTCAGCAGAGACGCAGGGATTAATACTGCAGACACGTCTTTGTAAAATGGCAGGGCACCAGAGCAAATCCACACAAATACAGGGAGGAGATGCAGACAGAAGCCACCCCAACCAAGAATCAAACCAGAAAACCTATAGCTGTGAGGTAACAATACTATCACTGCACCATCAATTATGCAAGGAATTAAACATTCAGAAACCTGAAGTCTGAAATTCAAATGCCTGTCAATTTTACTGCGGACAGAACAAAAACAATTTTCAGCAGAGACGCAGGGATTAAAACTGCAGACACGTCTTTGTAAAATGGCGGGGCACCAGAGCAAATCCACACAAATACAGGGAGGAGATGCAGACAGAAGCCACCCCAACCAAGAATCAAACCAGAAAACCTATAGCTGTGAGACAACAATACTATCACTGCACCATCAGTTATGCAAGGGATTAAACATTCAGAAACCTGAAGTCTGAAATTCAAATGCCTGTCAATTTTACTGCAGACAGAACAAAAACAATTTTCAGCAGAGACGCAGGGATTAAAACTGCAGACACATATTTGTAAAATGGCAGGGCACCAGAGCAAATCCACACAAACACAGGCAGGAGATGCAGACTCCACACAGAAGCCACCCCAACCAAGAATCAAACCAGAAAACCTATAGCTGTGAAGCAACAATACTACCACCGCACCATCAATTATGCAAGGAATTAAACATTCAGAAACCTGAAGTCTGAAATTCAAATGCCTGTCAATTTTACTGCGGACAGAACAAAACCAATTTTCAGCAGGGATTAAAACTGCAGACACGTCTTTGTAAAATGGCAGGGCACCAGAGCAAATCCACACAAACACATGGAGGAGAGGCAGACTCCACACAGAAGCCACCCCAACCAAGAATCAAACCAGAAAACCTATAGCTGTGAGGCAACAATACTACCACTGCACCATCAAATATGCAAGGAATTAAACATTCAGAAACCCTTAAGTCTGAAATTCAAATGCCTGTCAATTTTATTTAACATTTTTTAATCAGGACAGTCTGACTTGGAACAAATAAACAATTTTCAGCAGAGGCCCAGGAAGAAATAATGCAGACATGTCTTTGTAACATGGGAGGACACAAAAGCAAACCCACACAAACACAGGGAGAAGATACAGACCCCACAAAGAAGGAACCCCAGCCAAGAATCAAACCCAAAAACCTGCAGTTGTGAGGCAACAATGCTACTACTACACCATCAAATATCAAGCATTGCAATATTTACAAACCACAGATATTATGAGGAACAGATCAGATCGAATATGAGGCAAAAATCTGAAATTTTTTTACAAATGGTGGTGGGTAGGGAACTCAAGTCTTTAACACCTGCATACAGGGTACAGGGTTCAAGCCTGAGGTATTCCCTACCGCACCACCATAAGCAGCTGGGGCATTTTCACACACACACACACACCAGTAAAGCAGAAGCACCATACACAAACTCCACTAAGGTAAAAAGCACCATACACAAACTCCACTAAGGTAAAAAGCACCATACACACACAAATAAACATTGTAAATTAAATAAAGGTAAAAAGCACCATACACACACAAATAAACATTGTAAATTAAATAAAGGTAAAAAGCACCATACACACACAAATAAACATCCTAAATTAAAGGTAAAAAGCACCATACACTTACCTGAATATATCCAGCTAACGTACATCCTTCCCGCGCAATACTGAAAGACCCGCGAGATCCTAATGCTCCTGCCCGACGAGATCCTAATGCTCCTTCCTGAGTCCTGCTGCTGCTCTTGCAGTCCGGATGCGACCCATAATCCTGGCGAGTCTGTGCACTTTAAAAGTGCACAGACGTCTCCTTGTGTCCCCCTATGGGGACTGCCGGACTAGCTTGAGCATGCGCATAGACTGACAGTAGTCGGGACTACTGCGCATGCGTGAAGTCCGCGAATTTCAAAAAATAAATTTTTTTCATTTTTCTTTTTCTTTTTTTATTTTGAGGGGGCTGCAGTCCGGCAGCCCGATGCCACGAGCCACCCCTGGCATGCTGACTCCAATCCAAGTCTAACACGGACTGCGCAGGAAGGCAGGGGGCGTGTCTGACTGCCGAGCAGTCCAAAGGTCTACGCCCCTGCAAGTGTCTGAATTGTGAAATGTCAACACAGATGAGTGAGTCCGCTGAAATGTCAACATACTCAACACTATACTCCCTCACATTGTAAACCCCCAGTAGAGTTATAAAGTGTAAAACTTTTAATTTTTTTTTATAATTCCCGATATAGCTGCCCGTAGTTGCGCATGATTGCACCAGTGTGCCCATTGCTTAGCTGCAGTTAGCAATTCCGACATTGAAGAGCATAATAAGAAATGTTTATGCAAATTAAGCCAAATAGCAATAGCATAGTGGTAGAGCCTTCGCACAAAGAGGAGGCATTCACGGTATATATATATATATATATATATATATATATATATATATATATATACCTACGCGCACACACACACACACACACACACACACACACACACAAACACACACACACGCACACACACACACACACACACACACACACACACACACATGCACGCACATGAATAAATGCATAAGATAGATAGAGATGCTTCCCCTCCATTTTAATGAACATTGATTTGGTCAACAAATGCTAAGGGATGGCTGAGATTGTCACATGTCCAGATAGTTGAACGTCTGATATCTCAATGTGCCATTTCACTGAAGTCCCCCAGCCCACCTCAGTAATGCGTGCAACCTTAACTCTGATCCTACCCCAACCCTTACTCCACACCTTACCTTACAAAAAAACCTTTAAGTAACACCCCACTATTCAGACAAATTGAAGACTACTGCTATGGGGGGGTATTGTAAAGACTGGGAAAGGGGTCTGTTTTCCTGTTTTGAACTTTCACATATTTCATGTTTTTTTTAATTCAGTCTTATGTATGACTGATCATGTTTTTGTCTTTGTGTTGTGTTCGACATGAAATAGTTTCAATCATACATAAGGGAATCATAGACGCACACACACACACACGCGCACACACACACACACACACACACACACACACACACACACACACACACACACACACACACACACACACACACACACACACACACACACACACACACACACACACACACACACACACACACACACACACACAAAGTGGTCTTATATCAGATTCAAACTAATATGTAGGCACAGCTGTCCAACTTTTTTGTGAAAATAATGTAGTGACTCATAAGGGAGCTACTTCAGAATGCCAAATGGAGTTTCCTTCCTTTGGAATTAAATGGTATGTTTTTTAAAGGGGTGATGACCTGCCTTTTGAAGCCAGTGGCACTGTCTAGAGAGATTGTAGCAGCACTTAATGATTGACTGATTGTGCATGCTGCTCCTCTTGAACTAGTTAAGACATTCACCATTATTTTACATGATGATGATGATGATGATATAACTGAAGAATTAAAATGTCAGTCTTTATGACAGTCAAAAAAATAAAATGCTAGTTAACAGGCAGGACACAACAATTCAGGCTGGAGTTACCGATCTGTCCCAGTGGGAGTCAATCGTGGAGTTCCATGAGACTCTCTTCTGGTTTAAGTTTTCTTGCATAGGTCTTATCAGATAAATAAGTGAGAAATGGGATAATAACATTTACTGATGAATGCAGAGCAGGTAACAAAAGTAATTCAATAAAAGATTACGCAGTTCTCCAAAGCAGTCTGCAAAAACGCACACCTTTTTCAGCAGAAATAAGTTCACTTTTAATTTTAATTGAAGTATTATTAAATTTGGCAAACATAGATGTGAATTATGATTGCAAAATAAACATTCAGTTCTTAAAATGGTATTATAATTAAAGATTTGGAGGCAGTACACACAGCAATTAAAAACTTGACCTGTGTATATCTTCTAATGTCAGAAAAGCACATTCTTTAATGCATTTGATTTTAAAAGGCAGGTGTAGTTACTGTACAGACGAGATCATAGTATTCATACTTATGTGATCCAGTCTATTGTTGAATACAATACTGCCGTTTGTTGCTTTCAAATGAACTACCTGAAAACAGCTTGAGAAGTGCAATAATAGCTTGCAAGAGGAATCAAAAGGTTGGAAAATATGAACTGTTCAGAAACACGTCAGGAACTATCATTATATTCTGTTGCTTACAAGTTATTAAGAGATATCTTCTGCCTGATTTATAAGGCAATCCCCAGGATTCATGAATCCTCCGTGTAAGACTAAATAAGTCTTACTCGGAAACTGCAGTTGAACGGTATGACGTCAGCGTGCCATGCATATTCATGAGGGCATGCTGACTCCACTCCAAGTCTAACACAGACCGTGCAGGAAGGCAGGGGGCATGTCTGACTGCCGAGCAGTCCAAAGGTCTACGCCCCTGCAAGTGTCTGAATTGTGAAATGTCAACACACATGAGTGAGTCCGCTGAAATGTCTACATACTCAACACTATACTCCCTCACATTGTAACCCCCCAGTACAGTTATAAAGTGTAAAACTTTTAATTTTTTTTTTATAATTCCCGATATAGCTGCCCGTAGTTGCGCATGATTGCACTGGTGTGCCCATTGCTTAGCTGCAGTTAGCAATTCCGACATTGAAGAACATAATAAGAAATGTTTATGCAAATTAAGCCAAATAGCAATAGCATAGTGGTAGAGCCTTCGCACAAAGAGGAGGCATTCACGGTTTGAGTCCCACCACTCCCCTTTCTATTTTATGTTTTAAATTAGTATATGAAATAATTCCTGACATATATGAATAAAATTTTACTAAAAGGCATTGAAATGGCCTCTGTATCAGTGAACAAAATGTATATATATAAATATAAGAAGGATTTTGACATATAAGTGCCCTTTCACTAAGCAGTGCTTTACCCAGTGCAATAAAGTCACCCGTAGGTAAGCAACGCTTTACCCAGTGCAATATAGTTGCCAGTAGTCAAGCAGTGCTTTACCCAGTGCAATATAGTTGCCCATAGTTAAGCAGCACTTTACTCAGTGCAATATAGTTGCCCATAGCTAAGTAGCACTTTACCCAGAGCAATAGGTTTGCACGGAGGTGCGCACGGCGCCAACCAGTGCACCATAGGGCAACTTGGAGCAACGTAGAGCAAAGTTGCCTAAACACAGCCACACCCCCTAGCCTGTCTGGACAGTAATTAAATAAAAAACAATGACAAGGTTCGAACTCAGGACACTGTGCACCATAATCAAAGTACTGAACCACAAAGCCATGACAGCGTAGGATAAACACCCACTGTTAACATACATATACTTATAAATGGTAGATTAACCATTGCTAAGCAGGTCTGCAGTCAGCCGAGAATTTCCAAAAATGGCCAATCACAAAAAAGTGTGGGAAATGCGGCATATTTAAGCTCCATATGCGGGAATACTCACCATAACTGACTGTAGCTCCCATCTGCAGTCAGAATGGCTGGTGCTGGAGAGGGTACACGCTTTCGAGCGCAACGCTAGGGCATCGAGGAGTCAAAATACATGGTTTGGCTCCTTGTCCACTGTCATGAGTCAAGACTCCTGCAGGGCCAGTTCCAAGGGATGGAGTACAAAGCAGAGGCTTGGAACCGGTTAGCTCATGATCTCACCAGTGCTACAGACATCTCTCGGACTGGAGAGCAGGTCTGTCACCACCATGCAGACCTGAAGAGACGGAAGCAGGACCTACTGAACCGATGGATACAAGGAGGCCCATGGGATGCAAGATGCCCCACTACTGAGTAGGTAGCATGGAATGAAGTATGTAAGACATGCTTATCTAGTCTATATAATGTATAGTTATGTCTCAATATCCCTTCATTTACTTCACAGCTGCAGGTGTCCGTGCTGTGAATCAGCAAGCCTATGCGGATAGGCTGTTAAGGCTGTGCCACCAGGCAGGTTAGTAATTATTCTGCATGTATTGTTATATAAAATAGGTGAGAGAGCCTGAAAAAAAGTGTTGTAGCCCAATAAGACAGACATAAAATGCCCTGAATAATTCCTCTGCATGTACTGTTATATAAAATAAGTCAGAGAGTAAGAAAAACAGTGCAGTAACCCATTAATAAAGGTAAAATAAGTCTGGAATAATATCTCTGCATGCTCTGTCATATAAAATAAGTGAGCGATCCTGAAAAAGAGTGTTGTAACCTATTAATAAAGGTATAATATGTCTTGAATATGTCTTCTGTATGCACTGTAATATCAAATAAAGGAGAGAGCCTGTAGAAAAGTGTGTAATGTAATTAATAAAGGTATAATACTTAGAGTGTGTCTGTGTCACTTACTTTGAAATGTTGTTGTACCCATGCATTATATAAATAGTACTGTTGTATTAAGTGCTGTCAAACCACAGTTGGGCAGTCCCATATAAAGTGGAGGAAGGAAGTGCCAGTAGCTGTGAAGCATATATACAGTCCTCAACAGTCGGTTAATGGCTGGCATGCATAGGTAAATCTGGCACACGAGTAGCTTGTTAATGTGTTCCCCAGAAATGTGAGTGTGCTACAAGAAATGTAGGGTTCTGTAGAAATTTAACTGAAAATGTCACGTGAACACAACCAGATATGTAGATATATAAATATAAATAAAATATATAACTATGTAGCAGTAACATCTGCATCTTTGACAGTTAGCATGTCAGATATAGGTCGGGTATATAATGAACTAGCCAAACCCATTACACAACCTAATGCATGTTGCCTAGTGTAATAAATTATGTAGGGGATATACACCTGCAGTCAATAGGAATGTAGTGTAGACTAAAAGTACTTATAAGATGTTAATGGAGGTTTCTTTTTACACCCTACTGTATGTGCATAAAGTGTATCCAAAAAACGCGGCAGTACACTGCTATGTCTTCCAAATTTTATTAAAACCACAGGAAATACAAACAAGATGAGCGCTTTCGGGTAACAACCCTTCTTCAGATAATTCACTCACTACAATCAGTCCATTTTAAAAAGAGCATTAACCAATGACAAACTAATAAAAAACCCGCCTACCCTTAAGGGCTGGTTTTAAGGGTATTACATCATTCAATCCTGGGCTCCTATGAGCCGTCAGCTCTATAATCCACCTGGATTCAGCAGCTTCAGTTAACTGTTTAATGTCACCTCCTCTATTGTTCAGTTTTATATTGACTATGGCCCTAAACCTAAAACTGTGTGTAGGATATACCTTTATATGCCTATACAGGGCATTGTGTTCATCACTATTCCTAATAGAAGAAAGATGCTGTAAAACCCTTACTTTAAGCATATTATTAGTTTTCCCTACGTAAAAACTGGGGCAAAGCACACACTCAGCCAAATACACTATATCAGTGGTTCTGCAGGTAGCCCTCCCCTTCAAGTGAAAAGTTTTACCAGTCAGAGGGTGTTTGAATGATGTATCCTTATTAATGTAACTACATGCTTTGCAAATCCCGCATGGTACAGTACCTGCTGTACTCTTAACAGGTTTATTCCTCACAACAGACTTCTCCCCACACAACAGATCCTTCAGATTTTTATTTCTCCTGTACCTAAAACTTGGATTACCGCCTACTATTTCCTTAATACCACTGTCACTGGTCAAAATATTCTAATTTCTATGTATGATGCCACAAACATCTCCGATGTTACTACTATATGTCAGCATTAAATTTAATCCACCCTGTGTCCGATCATTAACTTTGGAACTAGTTTGTTCCCCTCGAGTACGTCTGAGCCATGGTTTATACCTATTCTGCCTAAGGCTCTGACTCCCATCCACTATCCTTCTAACCAATCCACCATCATATCCCCTTGTTTGAAAACAATCCTTAAGTTTGACCACTTCCTCCTCAAATTGTGAGTCAGCCATGCTGATCCTAGAGGTTCTACTAACCTGCCCCTGTATAATACTGGGAAAAGTAAAATGAGGGTGCATACTGTCAAAGGACAGCAGAGTGTTCTTCCAACAATCCTTCCTGTGTAGGCGCGAGGAGAACCCCTCTCCCGTCTGCTCTACACACACATCCAAAAAATCCAATGTAGTATAAGAACTAATGACAGTAAACCTCAAGAAGGTCGTGGTAGAGTGTAGATATGTAACAAAACTCTCTAATGAGCTGCAGTCCCCTCTCCACAAAATAAAAATATCATCTACAAAACATACATACATTCTAATGTATTGCAACCACCTCTCATCCCCAAGAACAAAGGATTTCTCCCAATGGGACAGGACAAGATTGGCGTAGGTGTTAGCACAGGGGGTCCCCATCGCAACCCCCTGTGCTTGTCTATACACCGAGTGTGCCCCCATAAACATGTTATTTTCCAGCACCAAAGCCAACATCTCACCAATGAGATCAACCTGGACCCCAGTCACACCCAATCCCTTCAAGAGTTCACTGACAGCATACATGCCATAGTTATTACTAATGACGGTGAACAGACTGTGTACATTTAGAGTCACCATCAAAAACCTGTCGTTAGTTTCTGCCCTGTTGATCTCACCTAACATAGTTAGAAAATGACCCGTATCAACCAGAACATTCTCCATTCTCTCTACATAAGGCCTAAGAAAAAATTCCAACCAAATGGAAATGTTCTCCGTAACCCAACCTCTGCCCGATACAATAGGTCTCAGAGGTGGGTCTGTGAGAGACTTGTGAACCTTAGGCAATGCCTTAAAGATGGGTGTAACTGCCTTTTCAATCCATAAAAAATCAAAAAGTTACTCAGTAATCTGCATGTTATTAAGTAGCTGCCGCAGTCTATTGTGTACCCTATCTATCACCTGTTTTACAGCTACAGGATTAATTAAAATATATGTACCCTCATCAGATAACATTTCTATCAGCTTGTTGTTGTACCAATTGGTATCTAACACAACCACCGCTCCTCCCTTGTCTGCCATTTTAATTGTCAAATTCAGATTGTTGCTAAGGTCTAACACTGCTTGCCTTTGTGCCTGGTTTAGATTATAATATTTACTAAACTCTTCCTCTTGGAAATAGGCCAACAAATCACATTCACATTTATTAATAAATAAATTCATTGCTGGTGAAAACGGTGGAACAAAACAACTAGGTTTTCTTAGTTCTCGATTACCAAGATTACTTTCACCAAATATCTGTCTTTACGCCACACTTCGACAGTAAAACATTAAATCCAGAACCACCTCATTAAAAACACAAGCCCTGCTGGGCACAAAGGTTAAACCTTTGTTCAAAACAATTAGTTCATCTTTAGTCAACTCATATGATGATAAATTAAAAACAATACCAGTGTCCATAGAATCAGTCAATCCAAAGTCCTCCTCCTTTTGCTCAAGTCCCTGTCCTCGCTCAGGGACCGTTTCCAAGCCCCTTTCTTCTTTACCTGGGCTGGTAAATTTTCCAAAAAAACAATTCCACCCTGCCAAATTTTGGATTTGGTTATGTGCATAAACAATGAAATCCCACACCTCAATGGGTATGTCTAATCTCAAAACATTTGTTGGGACATATGTCCTATTGTTCTATAAATATCTACATTTACTTTGATGCATGTGCCCTGTTCAAACACCACAATCTTAGTGGCCTGTTGCCACCAATCATCCCTACATGCTGTTGGAATGTCCACTATCATTCAATATATGCATGTGTTATGCTTGCTGTTCAACTGTTGGAACCCTGGTGTGTTGGGTTAATGGGAATATTACTGAATGCTGTTACAACTAAATTGGAATGCTGTTGTCTATGTTGTAATTAAACACACCTAATCACAGAACGTATGGGAAGGCTGGTCCCAGCAGACCCACCTGTCCCTCCTCAGTTGGCGATTCCACCTGGCACCAGCAGGTCCGGTGCCCAGCCCGGGCTCCCCTCCTCCATTGGTCCTGTGCCACCTTCGGGTGGAAGCACTGCAGGGGATGGGGCTCGTCCCCCCCGTGCAAGTGTGGGCAGAGAAAGGCCACCGGTCACCCTCGAAGGGTCCGGGCTGTGGTGCGTAGGGAGATCAGGCATTCAGTCGCTGATCCCCTATGCCAGCTCGAGGAGAGAGTGGTGTGACTCATGGGTGAGCCTGCTCCTCCTATGCAGCCCCCAGCACAGCCACCCTCGGGGCTGTGAAGGTGCAGTGGTGACTGCCCATGGGTGGGGATCTCAGTTCCACTGTTACCATCTGTGGGCTCATGGGCTTGCGATTTCCAAACATCCGTCCCCATCAATTGTGTTCACCCACCCCATGTGTCATACTCCGCCCCTGTATGCATCTTGTTTGTCTTGTCTGTTTACCTGCCCAACCTACCTCCCCAAATATACCTACTTCCTCTACCTCACATTCCACTCTCACCTGAAAAAAAAAGGGCAATCTGTTCCCACAAAAAAATTACGCTCCCTACATAGCTGCCCATTTCGCACACATGTCCGCTGGACATGTAAACTGATAATTATAATTGGCAGTACAATATACTTTGTTGTCCTCACCCCTCTCTCAGGGGTGGAAGGTTTCAAATTTCACTCCAAATTTATTGCATATGCACAGCTGTTGCTGATAAAGAAATGGGCAGCTATGGACCTTCCCTACACCCGTCCTGCACATCCCGAGCTGGTTTCCCTACTGTCTTTCCCTCTTTGTGCCCCCTTTTTCACCACTTTCCTATCTCCCCATTTTTTTTTCTTTCAAAGAAATGAGCATCTGGGTTAACGGGAGTAAGCACTTTTAAGCAGTAGTAAGTGGGTTTGAGCAAGTGTGCGCATGTGTGCACTTAGCTAACTATTGCTAAGCATCGCGCAAACCCATGCAAACCCGCATACAACTGCTTAAAAGTGCCTTAGTCACTCTGTATGTCAGGACCCTTGTTCTGCTCAAAAGCAAAGTAAAACACCTCTGTCAGGCTCAAACCCCAGACCTCAAACACACTAGACTGCATGAAGTACCACTAAGCCACAGCAGATATACAAACACTCGGTGCTGAAATAAATATATCATGCAATACAATGAGTGAATGTTAAGGAAAAATAGGAAGGCCATAACATAAAGCTTGTTCTGTGGATCTTTACCAGCAATTGTTGCAGAATTGCATTACATGACTGTGATAAGAGAAGTAGTCATTCTAGCAGCAAATAATGTTATAGAGGCACTTTACAACCCCCACACAGTATCATAGCAGGACAAACACTGGCATATCTGATTAGGGCAGAGGCCATACTTCCTAACAGTGACTACTTTTCAGGGATGTCCCTGATTGTGAAACATATTTTAGCTGTGTCCCTCTGAATCCCTCTGAAAAGTACTGATGTTAGTCAGAATGGTAGACAGGCCACCTGCCTTGATAAACTAACAGGTACACACCAATCCTTTAAGTCCAGTAAGATAACATTCGCACAATAATACATAATGCTCTCTGTATGTCTGCATCACCCCCCCCCCCCAAATTTTAAATATACGTGTGTGTTTAGGGTCTACCAAGGATGTAGGTAGGCATACTCAGTACTGGAATTGTCCAGTTTTTCTGAGAATCATGTGCTAATGTCAACAATAAAAAACACAAACCCTGCAGAAGTGAGTACATTAATATGCACTGTATAACAGTTCACAAACAGTTCATGTGCCAAAAGAATACTTCTCAATAACTACTTCTGTATGGCAGTTAATTATATAAGTAGAAAAGAAACTACATACTCACAATATATCTTGTGAAAGCATTTATAGGGGTGAGTTAAACTCTACACTGATAGCTCTGTACTGCAAGTGGCAACAGTCACGTCTGAGTACAACATGTACATCACTCTCTACACCTCTAGCTTCAGATATAAGAAGTATACCAACCTTCTGACTTACACAACAGTCTCCACAACAAACAAGCATGGGCCCCACTCTAGAAATCTGAAAGGGCTACGCCTACATAACTTAGCAATTTATAGCATTGAGTTGCTATGACAGTGAGTACTGCAATTACCACACAGCAGGTTGTATGCATTTACCAAATGCTGGGCACCAATTGGTGCAGAAGGCATCACATGCACATGTGCAGATACCTATAAAAGCAGACTGTACTTGCTATCCCCACATGCAATCATTACACTGCACGTGTTATACTGTCTGCAAACCTTGAGATGAGTAAAAACAAAATTATTACTTAATAAAACAAAAATTTAATTAAGTAAAACAAAATTACTGAATTACTAAACAAAAACATTAATTAAATAAAAAAAAAACTTAATTAATAACCAAAAAAATTAAGTAAAAGCAAACTTTACTTAATACCAATAAAAAAAATCATCAAAACATACACAGACATACCTGAAAGTGACAAACAGGTATATAACAGATATGTGGTTACCGGCAAGTAGTAGATGTTTATGAAGAGTACTGTACATACTTTGAAACATGAATATGTGGCAGCAGTAGGTATGTCTGCACTGATGCCATGCATAACTACTGCCATGGACAAATTAGTGTGTAGCTCTGTGCAGTGGGACATAACTGTGGCATATGTAGCTCAGCATTAAATGTCAAACATCTGATCATGTTATTTATGTTCTGTACAGTACTGTGTATAATGGCTGTTTGGGGGAGTAGTGCAAACAGCTATATAAACCTGGATGTGACAGAGTAACACAAGCATGATAGTCATATAATGTGTAGCTTAGCATTGGCAACTGCTGTACCAGGCTAGTATAGTAATGTAGCATTAGCAACTATAAATACTCCCTGCAATATTACTGTTATGCACACGTGACAACTGTTCATGTTGTAGCAAGGCCCAACAGGTCATCCGTGAGGTCTACGGACTTACAACAGTGTGGACCTTGTGTGTGTAAGGCACACACATATGGAGAGATATTTATGTGTCAGATGTATTAGCATCTTAACATGTGCATAGAGAAAGGGACATACTGCAACTGTTTGTGAAGGGTGGACATATATATGTTGGTGAAAGTTGTTATGTGTGTATTTTTGTGTTGGTTGAAGTGTGTGGCAAACAAGACAGCATACAGTCCTGGTATATGACATGTGTTGTTTAAACGCTGTGGGTATGATATGTTAGGTTTTTAGTCTTCCAGACAGGGAGTCCTGCTAAAGATACATGGGCTGAGAATACCTTCAATGCATTCTGCACAAGACTGTGCAATATTAGTACATAACTGTATCCATCTCAACCTTTGCATAATTGATATTCTCACCATGAATGGTGGACTGTGTATGTGCCTATATGTAAATCTATATGTACACCAATGGATGTTTATATGTACGCTCAAGCTCAATGCTGTAAATGTATTGCCATCCCTTTTGTTAGAAAACCCTGTACCCATGAACTACCACATAGGTGGTAGTCTACTCAACACCAAAGGTGTGATAAGAGACCATGGGACACAGGTGGACAGTAGTGTCCCTTTTGATAATCACAGTGTCACACAAGTCATGTAAACTGTGTACGGTCCACATGTCATCAGGAAAGGTGTGTCATCCATGGAAAAAGAGGTCAGTGTTCCACTCTACTCATCAGTCATAAAACCCATTTTAGAGTACAATGGCCCTTTTGGTATGTACCTCAGAAGACATCTACAGCAACTGTAGATGCCAGGCACATACCTCACAAAGAGTGTTACCAGACTAAAACAGATGCCCCATTCAGACTGTCTTACAAAACCACAGCTACACTGTGACACATACCGCCTACCCAGAGGCAACCTCTGACTAACATACAAAGCTATGCCAAACCCACAGGTGTTGGACATGCTCCATGTAAACAGATCAAACTCCCTACAAGCTACACACTGTACTGAGCTAAACCTTGTAATGTCAAAAAGCAGAACATGCTAGGGTGGTACATTCTCATCTCAGACACATACCATACTCTGGAACTAACTACCTATCAATAGCAAAGAAAGGTCCTCATTAGCAGTTGTCATGAATAATCATGCTGAATGGATGTGAGATAGGAAATACAACCCGGGAATCACCTCTGTGGCTCTGCATGACAGGGGCACATGAACCTAAATTACATGGGTGTTGAAGGGCAGGGTACCATATGGCTAGGCTTCTATAGGTCCTATGGCTAATAGCCTATTAGCTACCTGGAACCCAATACACACACGCATGTACTTGTTGCATTAATTTCTATGTGAGGTTGACTGAGTGTGATGGTGAATGTGTAGGTGAATGTGTCAACATTGTGTATATGTGTGATAGCCTAGTGGGAAACTGTTTATATCATGGTATGTAGTATTCTAGCTCTGATCCCCGCAAAAGATATGTATGCTATTGCTAGGCAGGAAAAGCAGTATGGCATACGGTGTGACATATTCCCATGGTGTTGACTGGAGTGTGCCATTGTAGGATAAAGCAGTACATGTATGCTTATTGATTGTTAACACTACTGACTACAAATCCCATATGAACTGTAGTACTACCTGAAGCTGTAGGCCTACACAGCACAGTATGGTATATATCCACATTGCTTGGAAACACTGTTTTGTTTGTTACCTGTAGTCCTCACACATTACATACCTCAGGCATAAGGTTTTGTAAGTGATGACACAGTACTGTATGGTACACAGGTAAAACTAATCTGTGTTGTCATGCTTTTGTGTCTTGTAAGTATGTCTGATGTGTGTGTGGGTATGCCTGTAATATGGCCTCTGTCATATGTGTGTTACAGGATATAAGTGCATATCTAGCAACATGTATATTGTAGTACAGCAGTATGCCACCTATATTGATGAATGTGCACATATGTTACTTAGGGGTTTGCTATCAACAAGTAGTGTGGTTTACTGGTAGTACTGTAACTGTACTTTACAATCATTTCAATGGATGACATATTTCTGTATGCATTAGCTTCATATATACCTCATGTGGCTAGGTGGTGCATTGTGTCACATACAGTTTGCCATGTACTGTTGTATAGTCTTACATACTGGTTTCACTTTGTTGCTGTGCAGAACATGGTTTAATATATAGAATGTGCCAGACACTGTCAGGCAGTTGTGGGCTGAGCACTGATATGTGGTATTAAAAGTGTGTATCTACTGACAGCCAATAGGTTGCTATATATGGCATTTCATTGATATCTGTACTTTAGAATGTTAAGTGTGCCACATGACTTGCTCACAATTATTGTTTTATTGTCTTACAGGGACATGTCTCACCATCGCAACCCTGCATATTCCCCTAAAGAGGAGGAAATCATTATATCCACCCTAGTACAACATCACACCCTGCTGTTCTCCAGAACCAGCCAGGACCAGCATGAGAGCACTGCACTGTGGCAAGATGTTGTCCGTTGGGTTAATGACGTAGGCATGTATAACCAGACTTATGAGCAGGTACGCCATCACTGCAGTGATTTGATTAGACATGTCCAGCAGCATGCCTCTGATGTCCGCAGACAACGGCTTGCCACAGGTAGTGGTGCAGAATTACATCCGCCCCTCACCAGAGTGGAAGAGCTGCATTTCAGCATGGTGGCTCCTGGCCAACCACTACAACAGACATGTGCCATCATGGAGGCCGGAGTCACCCAGCAAGTTGATTTGGAGTGTGCAGGTAACATGGCATATCTGTAGACTACTGTTAGCTCAATTGTTAGAACATGCATATGTCAGATGTGTACTGTGTATTTAGAAGATGTGGAGCCTGGTGTTGTGCAATACTGATAATTTGGAACATAATCTGTATGCCTGTGACTGTCAACCGTTGTACTACTGTAAAATTGCAAACTTACAGCAGTAATGCCATAGTTGTTGACACTGGCAAACTGTCGCCTATCCTTGTTGGTCCCTCTGGTGTGACAGCAAGACAGCAGACCCATGCTGGTGAGTGTTCTACATTTAATATAGCAAATAACATGTGCATGTCATAGGTGAGTTGTAGGCCATATACACATGTAAAACACCTACACATAATGCATGCTCTGCATGTTTTCTGTGGGACTATGCACATCCCAGTAACAAGAGTAGCTGCCTCAAATGCATGCAATACACAGAGCATTCCAAACAATTGTGGTACACTGTAGTGGACATTGTATAGGCAGAGTCAATACACATGCACACAACATACACCACTTTGTCATACTCAGTACGTGTTAATATGATACACATGGTGAATTGAGACACCTGCTGTAAGGTCAGACTCCAGTATCCCAAATGTCATCCACACAGCACACATACTATACCTGAGGGGGTAGAGGCCTATCATGCAGTGGTGCGACACTCTTCAACACACAACACATTCATGTTAGGCAATGCTCCCTATTGAACACCTTACATACCCATGTAACAACTGTCTGTGAAATGGTTAATGTAGCCACAGTGCAGCAGTTCAGGTACAGCAAGATAGTTGCCAGTGTGGCACACATTACTGGCCTTGAGTGACCTCATGATGCTGCCTGATGATGGCTCATGGTACTACACTACATCCAGTTACAGTAACTACAGTACTACACATAGCATTCATTGCTATACACCTGACAGCTGTGTGCATCCAGCCATGGTTTGTATACCTGTGAGTTATGGTGCACAGGACACTGAAAAGAATTTCATACTTGCACAGCAATGTTGTGTCCATGTACACATTGTGTTCCAGGGTGAGGCCAATCATTGAACAACACACATGCATCAAAGACATGTATACTGTTATTAACAAGGACTCTCTACACTCACACTGCATGCTGTTGAGCAACACACATCCTGCATGCTGACAGGTGTGATAGGACTCTTTGGCTTGTGATACTGTACTCCACCATTGACCACTAATGAGTATGTTCTGGATTGCTGCTGGTGTGTGTGTGTGTGTGTGTGTGTGTGTGTGTGTGTGTGTGTGTGTGTGTGAGTGTGTGTGTGTCTACATTAGTGAGTAGTGTATTTGTGTTCATGTGTGCATGTGTGCATGTGTTCATGTCTTCATGTGTGCATGTGTGCATGTGTTCATGTGTGCATGTGTGCATGTGCGCATGTGTGCATGTGTGCATGTGTTCATGTGTGCATGTGTTCATGTGTGCATGTGTGCATGTGCTCATGTGTGCATATGTGCATGTCTTCATATGTACATGTGTTCATGTTTGCATGTGTTCATGTGTGCATGTGTTCATGTGTGCATGTGTGCATGTGTGCATGTGTGCATGTGTTCATGTGTGCATGTGTGCATGTGTGCATGTGTTCATGTGTGGATGTGTTCATGTGTGCATGTGTTCATGTGTGCATGTGTGCATGTGTGCTAACATCATGTACAGATTGTAAAGTGTGTTTCCTGTCTTCCTCTCACAGGTGCTGAGGTTGTGTTGGTTGAGTGCAGCAGGGAACCTGAAGTCACAGCCACAAATAGTGGAAATGATGATACATGTGTTGTGGCACAGGCAGGTTTGACAGGGTTTATCGTCGGTCCGCCAATTGACAGTACACAGCTTTCCACCCCATAAATGCACACATTCATACTGCCAATACATCCCTCATCACCAATGGCCTTAGCTGAGGGACACCATACAGTAGGCATTGACCAGGATAGTGTAGTATCTATGGCATATGCATCCCCTCACAGCAGCCATACCCAGATTCCTGGAATGGTACTACATAGGCAGATGTCCAGGGGTTCTTGTGATAGCACTGCTGGTCATAATGCCCCTGGCAGACGTGCCGCCACAGGTCTTACAACCTCAGGTATGTTCCGGGCTGTAATTCAGGCACAGGCACGTATGGAACGGTACACCAGATAGGGACTAAGGGTGCAGAGGGCCCATAACACCGCTATCAATGACAGCATCCGTGACCTTGCCGGTGCCGTCCGAAATTACACCGAGGTCATTGACAGACATTGGGGGGAGACATTAGATGTCCTCCGCAATGTCATGTCCATGTACCAGGACAGTGCAGGATGGCTGAGATGTCAACGTGGACATATGCCAGCAACATCATCAGCTGGCAGTCATTGCAGACGACACACAAGTCACAGCCACTCCTGTAGTGGCAATACCAGCCCCAGCAATGTTGGGGCTGGGCTGTCAATAGACTGTCATAGAAGACCATGTGCACGTGGCTGTGGCCAGTCCCAGCAGGGACATGGGTCCAGTCAACATCCCTCTGCCTCTGATGATAGTACCCAGTCTGGGTTAGTACCCAATACTGTCCGTGGCACCCCTGCCAGGCACAAGTACTGTGTCCATGGCCAGAGATGGTGATCTGTACAGCCTGGCAGGTACAGTCTGTGGCTGTCCCACAACCTCCCATATTTGGCAGCCACATGGTGGAACTGTGTGCATGCAGACACACACTCATAAACTAAACACCTAGGGTTAACACATACACACACACATTACATCAACATTGACCCATGCTGTACTGTTGTCCCTCACACACACAGACACACACACACACACACACACACACACACACACACACACACACACACACACACATACATGTTGATTGGATGGCTCAATGTCAGGCTCTGGCAAACCAACAACACACCCTGTGCATATGATGAAACTGTGCCACTTCCTGTCATCTGTAATATTGATGCAGGAACAGGCTAACATGGTGCTGATGCACAGGGTGACTTTATAGCAGTGTAGCAATGTTAGCATGTTGTCAACAGTAAAGTGTAATGATATTCCTGTAGGTATATCTGAGCAGGCATGATGCATTAAAGCTATGATTAACAATGTAGTATTGTTTACACCAGTGTTAATTCCAAAAATGTATTGTCTGCCCATGTACCACTTGGCTGATGTGTGTAGTTCTGGCAGCATGTGTTGGTGAGTGGACAGTACGTGTGTGATGTGTGCAGTACAGATTTGCAGGTGTACATTTGTGAACATGGTGGAGGTGCACTGTCTGCATGTATGTGCATAGTGGACACATGGGAAGGGTGACATGCCCTGTATTACAGTGTTAACACTTCATAGTTTCTATTGGTGGCCAGTATGCATTTTACTACACATATGTTTTAACTTGGGTACACATGTCTGTATGACATGGTTTGACACTATCCTGTTACTATCTGTCATTGGTTTGCATTCTGGTAGTATACACAACCTCAACAGCCTGACTATAACCAATCGTTAGATGATGTCTTGACAACTGACACACAGATGTAGGAAACTCAGTAGCATTTGGATCCTTCCGGTACTATACTATACCAGTAACCAGTGGTATTGACTGCCACCCATTCCTGGGACCACTCTTATTTGGCATGTAACCCTCTTAGGTACAAGCAAACACACTAGGGATATGTCCGTCCACATCTGGAAATGCATACAGTGGCCTACAATGCATTCTCCAGATGAAACACTTATCCTCCACAAAGTATCATACAGACAGATACCTGTTGTCCAAGCTATGCTGTAAAGCTATAAGCCTACTATAGCATAGTCATCCACATTTACTAAACATAGTATCCCGACAGTACCACATAGGTAGTAGCCCCCAACATGTAGAACGGGTACTGATGTGTACATACAGCCAAGTGTTATGTCATCTGTCCTTTGGTATTCACATTTCCAAAGGTATTCTGAAGTCCCTCGGTATATCACATAAGCAATAAGGTGTCTGTACGCATATCCACAAAGTTGTTGTACACCTATAATGAATGTCCATTATTGACAGACTTTGTTGTGTTTGAACATGTCTGAAATATACCCCAGGCATGAACCCTCACTCACACTATTCTATAGAAACTGTCATGGGTGTGTGTGACACAGATGACCTAGGCCACAGATCACTACAGTGGCTGGCCTTGTCACAAACATACATATGTGGCCTAAGGTCTGAGAAGCAGCAGCACAATCTGTCAAAGGTAACATATGTATTCATGTGGAAATCAGGCTTCACACCTATGAACCATTTGAGGTCACATGTACATATATGTATTTGCCACACAGATACCTGAAGTGTGCAATGCACATACTGTTGTTTTACTGATATGTCATACAGTAGTAAAAGCAAAACCCACGACACATTGACCAACAGTGTTACACACACTCAGCAATTACAGGATTCAAACACCTACCTATGTTATGATACTAGGGAAGTACGCATTAACATGACGTGCTACACGGTTTATTGGGAGCTTTCGTTTCCACTGTTATACTTGTGGGATGCTGACATCATCAGACTTGCCAAAGAGGAATATACCACTTTTAAGGTGTTTTCCTAGTCTCCAAAAAGGGCACTCCTCTCAAAGGAAATCACACACAAGCATACACCCCACCCACACACACACTCAGCAATATGCAGGATTCAAACCCCTACCTAACTATGTTATGATACTATAAAGATATGCATTAACACAACACACTATATACTTTACTTGGAATTTTCATTTCCACTGCTTTATTTGTGGGATGCTAAACTCATCATTCTTGCCAAAGAGGTATATACCTCTTTTAAGGTGTTTTCCTAGTCTCCGAAAAAGGCACTTCTCTCAAAAGCAATCACACACAAACATACACCCCCCACGCACACACTCAGCAATTGCAGGATTCAAACCCCTATCTAACTATGCCATGATACTAGAGAGATACGCATTAATGTGACACACTACATGCTTCACTGGGAGTTTTTATTTCCACTGCTATATTTGTGGGATGCTGACATCATCAGACTTGCCAAAGAGGTATATTCCTCTTTTAAGGTGTTTTCCTAGTCTCCAAAAAGGGCACACCTCTCAAAGGAAATCACACCCCCCCCCAACCACACACACACACAGCAATTGCAGGATTCAAACCCCTATCTATGTTATGATACTAGAAAAATGCACACTAACACGATGAGCTATCTGCTTTACTGGGTGCTTCCATTTCTCCTGTTATATTTGTAGGATGCTGACATCATCAGACTAGACATAATAATGTGTGTGCACTTTGTTTTATGCAATCCCAGGACTGAGCCATGGGAGACAGCAGGTGTTACCAGCTTGAACAGGGCTCCACAATTCTTAGCTTGTGTGATCTATCTGTGGCCCACTTGCCAATCCATCATATGACAATACATATTTATGCACAGGTTGTTGATTTTGTGGATATGACATGTGTCTGGGATGTTGGAAAAGGGCTATTCAAAGTCTATGTGAGACGTGTGTAGCTCATTTCAGTGATGTATGTCCTGGATGGCTGCCTTGCAAACAGTCTAGCAGGTTTGGGAACCATGATCTGTCCATGACCAAACCAAAATTGGTAGGGTTGTGTGTTTGTAGGCTTCCAATAGCTCTGTTTATGACTTCAATCATGATGGACTCCATGGCCTTGCAGATCAGATTTGATAGGCTTGTAAGACTATAGTTCCCATGGTCTGTTGTGCACCAACACTTGTGGAGTGTGCCATATGTTGCTGTAACCCATTCAACAGTTTCATATCTTGTAGAGAGGGTGAGGCTCAACAGACTGTTCAGGTGCAGGGTCTGTTTGTTCTGCAGTGCACTTATGACACATATAGGGAAACAATGTAATCCAATTGATGCCATGTTTTCAGCTTTGGAAGGAGCTGTTTACCCATTCTACATGTGATATCTCCTGGTATGATGATAGGGCCTTTTGTCAGTGGGAGGTGGGTATGTATGTATGGGCCTGTCTGACAGGATGTCGGCATTGTCAGTCAGGTACAGTTGACCCTGACTCAGGACATATATGAGTGTACATTGCTATTTATGACATAGCTGAAGGAAGTGTCATGGTTCTGTCTGGACTCCTTCACAGATAATCTTTCCATAACCCAGATTGGATAATGTTTGGAGTGCACATTGTTTATTGATGACACTGATTGCAGTTTTTTATCTTCTTTGCTTTCTCACTTTCTATGAACAACCTAAGTATCTGTATTACATATTTGATTATGACAGGGTTCAAATATATTATATATGTGTCTGTTGTCATATAACTGTGTGCACAAGGCAGGATTGGTGAATAGTGAGAGGTTCCCGGGTTAACACATGCAACTGCCAGATATGTGTGGCCCACTGCTGTACTCAGACATGGCCTAAGTGTGTGAGCATGCCCAGTTTGGCCTTTCAGTATTTTGTTGCCTGACATTTGCCTAATTTTGCCCAGTGTGACCTTTCAGTATGTTGCTGTCTGAAGTCCACTACATTTGTTGACGTATGTGAACATGCCCAATATTAACATTTATACTATATGTGTGTTGAAAATAAAGTTGTATTTTTACTGCAGGGCTCAGCTTTGTGTCATAACTCGACAAGGATTATGCTGTGCCTGCAGGGTTTCCATGAGACACTTTGCATAGACTTATCCGCATTTCTTCATACAGGCTGATCAGGGAAATACTGTCATGGTTTAGTGGTTCAGTACTGTGACTTTAGTGCACAGTATCCTGCTTTCGAGGACTGTCACTGCTTTATATTTTCATACTGGGCAGACCAGACTGCTTAAGGAACAGTAAAGCAAATATGAGCATGTTTACCTGCTTTTGCTCAACTATTCCCAACTCTGACCGAACTTGCCCAACATTGCTCAACGTTAACCAACATTGCTGAACATTGTCCAATATTGCTCAACATTGCCCAATGTTGTGCTAGTTAGTGTGTGCAATTTTGTTTACATAAACTAAATAGTGGTAAAAGCTGTTTAGCACTGCTTTATATTGCTTAAAACATGGCAATCATGCCTCAGGTCGTGCTGCAGGGCTGCCTATGTCGGATGCACATAGTACACTCCCTATACATGTTTGACAACAGGTAGTTTCAAGTTAGGCATCCCTTTTACTATATGTGCGATTCAGAGAGAGGTATCATTTCCAGGGTTCCTACTGAGCCAGTGTATGTGCTATGCATTGCCTCTTTGCCAAGGCCAAAGCATACTGGGCATGCCTCCTTCTGCCTACTGGGTCAGGCTCAAGTTGTTCATCCTCTGAGTCACGCTCTGCCTGTGATGGCCTTGGCAATGGTGGGGGGCTGTTTGGCCTGGCCCTATGCTGCTCCTGCTGCAGCTGTTTTTGTAGGATCATATTATGTAGCATAGCACATACCATGACAATTTGTGTACATGTAGTCGGTGAGTACTGCAAGGCTCCACCAGATGTGTCCAGGCACCAGAACTGTGACTTGAGCTGCCCAAACACATGCTCGATTACATTTTGTGTTTGTGCGTGTGCCTCATTATGGCGTTCCTGTTCAGGTGTGAGTGTGTATTTCTGATGGGTGTCATCAGCCACGGCTCCAGTGCATATCCAGCATCCCCCACTAGGTGACCATGAGGGATGTCCCCATTGGCAAATGTCTGGTACAGCTGTGTCAGATGCCAGATATGGGAATCATGGTAGCTTCCAGGGCAGCCAGCACACACATTTAGTATTATGCCCTGGGCATCACACACGACCTGGCAGTTGATGGAGGGGAAGCCCTTGCGGTTAAAGTAGGCCCTACCCTGCTCACCGGCTGGTGCTTTGATGCATATGTGCGTGCAGTCTATTGCACCCACTACCTCAGGGTATTCTGCTATTGGCTGGAAAAGATGCATATTGCTGGCCAATACCTTATGGGAATTGGGGAAATATACATGATCACCGACATGTGCTGACATGGCATTCGGGAACTGGTGCAGTACCCTGGATGCTGATGCCTATGAAATCCCCATCATATCACCAGTTGGTCTCTGGAAGGTACCTGTTGCTAGTATTCTTAGGCCAACGCATACCTTGGTTTCCACTGGGCTGGGTTCCTCTCTGTTGGTTCTGTGTGTGAGGTGTGGCCTGCACAGCTCAACAATTTGCTGCATGAGGTCTCTGTCCACTCTATAGCGCTCCACTATCTCCAGCTCATGTAGCCTCTGGTAGGTTACCCTGGGCCTGTACACTCTTCTCTGTCTCCTCACTGTGGGTTGCTCAGCAGCATTTGCATTGTCACCACCCTCAGCATGTTGCATATGTCACCTTATAACAGCAATGGCAGCCCCTAACATTTCTTTGTCTCAGTAAAGCTTTTTAAGTTTTCACTTCTCTTAGTTTACTGCAGTGTTGCAGTGTCTCTGAGGAAAATTTGGTTGAAAGTTGTTTGCAGAGTTTTAAGTGCTGGGCTGGGCAGGGCTAGTATACTGCCTGTGTAATTGCCTGATTCAGATTGTTTTCACCTGCTAGCTCTGCTAGTTCTCCTTGGTTAACTTCCTACTATTTGTTGTGCTTCCTCTTCCCTTTCTGTTTCTACAGGGGGCAGCACCGTGCAAACAAGTGCACACCAGCTCACACGCATGCAAACATGCTTAAACGGCCTAACACTTGCTGACTCCTGCTTGCATGCACGCACACAGGCGCAAAAGCATTTATACAGATTTCAACAACCTTACACATACTTACTCTGGCTTAAACACATGCACACAGGCGCACACACGCCCACACAGTCTTACTCGGATTTACAAGTGAGCACCCACTCGCAAACACGTTGCAGGCACTTCAACAAGAAACTTAAGTATTATCCATGGCATACACCTTCAATTTCTTGGCTTTAGCTAGGATACCTGTTGACACACATCTTCCAGTGATGAGTAACTGACAACGAACACATGCCACTCTGCTCCAATGAGCTTATATTCTTTCATACATACCCCCCTCATGATGTCACCTATCTTCTACTCTGATACTCCCCTTATCCTACTCTTACACTCCACAGACTTTGCTCATTTGCAATGTAAAATTGGAATTCACTATCCTTACCCTCATTTGCATAGGCTTGCCTACTAATGTTTGGTTACATCTCTTAGACTGAGCTTCCCCCCTTAGCAACTTCTACTCAGCAGCCATGTTGTCTTCAGCCTGCCATTCACTTGCATGGCAGTTGAATATTTTGAATAAAATCCCTATTTGTGGCTTTTATTTTTTTTTTTCATGGTTTTTAGAGCACAGCACTTTTGCGCGGCGCTGTGCTATGCTTAAACTTCAGAGATCGAGGTAAAAAAAAATATTTTTTTTTTTTATTTTGCAACAGGTAAAATTGCCAATGGCCATATATTTGGCCATTGGCATGCTTCCTCAACTGGATGCATCCTTTATTTGGAGCTGTCACGACTCCTTTTTGCTATTTGCAGAACGGTACTCAGTTGACAACGGAGTACATTTCTGCAAATAACACTACTCTTACTCGGACAGGTTAAGACTTCCTGGATCGCAAATTTACCTCATTTGCATAGCTTTTGGCAGCAAATGAGGTAATTTGCATAACCTAGCCCTGTCCGTGTAAGAGTCGTTTTAGGAGGTCTCTTGCACACCCCTGCCGGCTGTTCCTGGATCGCTCGGCAGACATGTTGGCTGCATGGAGTCTTACTCTACTCTTAGACTCTGTGCAAGCCTTTGTGAATCCGGCCCAATGTCTGATGCATTTTTATTTGAAAGTCTATGCCTTAAATGTACCTTTAGGGGAGCTAACAGCTGCTTTTCTGTATGATTTGTTGTAAATGCTTTTTGCAGTTTGATCTCTAACATTTGTACCCAACTGTTTTCTGTAAAATTTTATTGTAAAATGTTATTTCTCTAATTGTTTTAGCTGCCAATGCAATTTTCTTGCTGACTTTATGTAAAATGTTAATACTGATTGCAGAGCTTTTCTCCTCGGGTCTCCACTGAAAACGAGCTAATGCTCAGCTGGACGAACCCGGTTAACAAATGTGAAATAAATAATACTAAAAATAAATATTAATAGTGGAAAAACTGTGAAAGCTGCATTGCACAGTATCCTCCAAAAGTATGGAATAAGCTTCATCTTGTAGTGAAAATAGTTCTCATCAAAAATTGATTTTATATGTATGCACTGGAATTGATCTAACAATCACAAGACTGGTACACAAAGCTCAAAATACTGACTGATATTTCAAGG